>NW_022300810.1:453-2771 GCF_002776525.5 Piliocolobus tephrosceles
AGAACAGAAATTATAACAAACTGTCTCTCAGACCACAGTGCAATCAAGCTAGAACTCAGGACTAAGAAACTCAATCAAAACCGCTCAACTACATGGAAACTGAACAACCTGCTCCTGAATGATTACTGGGTACATAACGAAATGAAAGGAGAAATAAAGATGTTCTTTGAAACCAATGAGAACAAAGATACAACATACCAGAATCTCTGGGACACATTTAAAGCAGTGTGTAGAGGGAAATTTATACCACTGAATGCCCACAAGAGAAAGCAGGAAAGATCTAAAATTGACACTCTAACATCGCAATTAAAAGAACTAGAGTGGCAAGAGCAAACACATTCAAAAGCTAGCAGAAGGCAAGAAATAACTAAGATCAGAGCAGAACTGAAGGAGATACAGACACAGAAAACCCTCCAAAAAATCAATGAATCCAGGACTTGGTTTTTTGAAAAGATCAACAAAATTGACAGACTGCTAGCAAGACTAATAGAGAAGAAAAGAGAGAAGAATCAAATGATAAAGGGGTATCACCACTGACCCTACAGAAACACAAACTACCATCAGAGAATACTATAAACACCTCTACGCAACTAAACTAGAAAACCTAGAAGAAATGGATAATTTCCTGGACACTTACACTCTCCCAAGACTAAGCCAGGAGGAAGTCGAATACCTAAATAGACCAATAGCAGACTCTGATATTGAGATAATAGTTAATAGCCTACCAACCAAAACAAGTCCAGGACCAGATGGACTCACTGCTGAATTCTACCAGAGGTACGAGGAGCAGCTGGTACCATTCCTTCTGAAACTATTCCAAACAATAGAAAAAGAAGGAATCCTCCCTAACTCATTTTATGAGGCCAACATCATCCTGATACCAAAGCCTGGCAGACACACAACAAAGAGAATTTTAGACCAATATCCCTGATTAATATCAATGCAAAAATCCTCAATAAAATACGGGCAAACAGAATCCAACAGCACAACAAAAAGCTTATCCACCATGATCAAGTGGGCTTCATTCCTGGGATGCAAGGATGGTTCAACATAGACAAATCAGTAAATGTAATCCATCATATAAACAGAACAAAGACAAAAACCACAGGATTATCTCAAGAGATGCAGAAAAGGCCTTTGACAAAATTCAACAGCCCTTCATGCTAAAAACTCTCAATAAATTCGGTATCGATGGAATGTATCTCAAAATAATAAGAGCTATTTATGACAAACCTACAGCCAGTATCATATTGATTGGGAAAAAACTGGAAGCATTCCCTTTGAAAACTGGCACAAGACAGGGATGCCCTCTCTCACCACTCCTATTCAACACAGTGTTGGAAGTTCTGGCTAGCGCAATCAGGCAAGAGAAAGAAAGAAAGTGTATTCAGTTAGGAAAAGAAGAAATCAAATTGTCTCTGTTTGCAGATGACGTGATTGCATATTTAGAAAACCCCATTTTCACAGCCTCAAATCTCCTTAAGCTGATAAGCAACTTCAGCAAAGTCTCAGGATGCAAAATCAATGTACAAAAATCACGAGCATTCTTAAACACCAGTAACAGACAAACAGAGAGCCAAATCATGAATGAACTCCCATTCACAATAGCTTCAAAGAGAATAAAATACCTAGGAATCCAACTTACAGGGGATGTAAAGGACCTTTTCAAGGAGAACTACAAACCACTGCTCAGTGAAATCAAAGAGGACACAAACAAATGGAAGAACATTCCATGCTCATGCATAGGAGGAATCAATATTGTGAAAATGGCCATACTTCCCAAGGTAATTTTTAGATTCAGTGCCATCCCCATCAAGCTACCAATGACCTGCTTCACAGAATTGGAAAAATCTGCTTTAAAATTCATGTGGAAGCAAAAAAGACCCTGCATTGCCAAGACAATCCAAAGTCAAAAGAACAAAGCTGGAAACATTACATTACCTGACTTCAAACTATACTACAAGGCTACAGTAACCAAAACAGCATGATACTGATATAAAAACAGAGATACAGACCAATGGAACAGAACAGAGCCCGTGGAAATAATATCACACATCAACAGCCATCTGATCTTTGACAAAGCTGACACAAATAAGAAATGGGGAAAGGATTCCCCATTGAATAAATGGTGCTTGGAAAACTGGCTAACCATAAGTAGAAAGCTGAAACTGGATCCTTTCCTTACTCCTTATACGAAAATTAATTGAAGATGGATTAGAGACTTAAATGTTAGACCTAATACCATAAAAACCCAGAAGAAAACCTAGGTAATAGCATTCGGGACGTAGGTATGGTCAAGGACTTCATGTCTAAAACAC
>NW_022300811.1:0-792 GCF_002776525.5 Piliocolobus tephrosceles
GGTCTCTGCTCACTGCAACCTCCATCTCCTGGGTTCAAGCCATTATCCCGCCTCAGCCACCTAAGTAGCTGGGACTACAGGTACACACCACCATGCCTGGCTAGTTTTTATATTTTTAGTGGAGATGAGGTTTCACCATGTTGACCAGCCTGGTCTTGAACTCCTGGCCTCAAGTGATCTATTTTTAAATTCTTTCAAAAACAAAAAAGAGGCCAGGCGTGGTGGTTCATGCCTGTAATCCCAACACTTCGGGAGGCAGAGGCAGGCGGATTACCTGAAGTTGGGAGTTCGAGACCAGCCTATCCAACATGGTGAAATCATGTCTCTACTAAAAATACAAAAATTAGCCAGACGTGGTAGCGTGCACCTGTAGTCCCAGCTACTGGGGAGGCTGAGGCAGGAGAAAACCTGGGAGGTGGAGGTTGCAGTGAGCCAAGATCCCAAGACTGCCATTGCACTCTAGCCTGGGCAACAGAGCGAGACTCCATCTCAAAAAAATAAACAAAAAAACAAAGAATAAATAGTCGCATAGGCGCAGTGGCTCACACCTGTAATCCCAGCACTTTGGGAGGCTGAGGCGGGGGGATCACAAGGTCAGGAGTTCGAGACCAGCCTGGCCAACATGACAAAACCTGTCTCTACTAAAAATACAAAAACTAGCTGGGTGTGCTGGCAGGCGCCTATAATCCCCGCTACTCGGGAGACTGAGGCAGGAGACTCGCTTGAACCCGGGAGGTGGAGGTTGCAGTGAGCCGAGATCGTGCCACTGCACTCCAGCCTGGGTGACAGAGT
>NW_022300811.1:892-4431 GCF_002776525.5 Piliocolobus tephrosceles
GAACACTGACCCTCGTCCTCCTGCCACAGGTTACCTCCAGCTGCTGCCATGCCCAACTCAGTGCTGTGGGCGGTGGACCTCTTCGGGAGAGTGTACACGCTGTCCACAGCCGGCCAGTACTGGGAGCTGTGCAAGGACTCCCAGCTAGAGTTCAAGCGCGTCAGCGCCACCACGCAGTGCTGCTGGGGCATCGCCTGTGACAACCAGGTCTACGTGTATGTGTGTGCCAGCGATGTCCCCATCCGCTGCCGAGAGGAGGCCTATGAGAATCAGGTAGCGATCCTCATGGTTGGAGTTGCCAAGTGGGTCAGTTTGCTGGGTGATTGGTTAAAATGATGAACCACAGAAGGGAAATGGGGGCCCCAGATTCCCCACCAGTTCCTGCCTTCATTTCCTTCCTTGTACTTAAAAATCTGAGTTGCTGCCAGGCGTGGTGGCTCACGCCTGTAATCCCAGCACTTTGGGAGGCTGTGGCGGGCAGATCACTTGAGCTCAGGAGTTTGAGACCAGCCTGGGCATCATGGCGAAACACTGCCTCTGCAAAAAAAATCCAAGAATTAGCAGGGTGTGGTGGTGCGCACCTTTAGTCCCAGCTACTCAGGAGGCTGAGGCAGGAGGATCACTTGAGCCAGGGAGGTCAAGGCTGCAGTGAGCCATAATCGTGCCCTGCACTCCAGCCTGGGCAACAGAGCAAGACCGTGTCCCCCTGCACCCCCCCAAAAAAATTCCAAGTTGCATAGTATCCAGGGTCTTTGAGGCCGAAGCCACTATTGTGTTCTCACCAAAGCAGGCCGGCCAGGTCCCCAAGAGGGCAGGCTTCAGTGGTTTCCGGGAGCCCAGGGCAAGGTGTGCCCTCCACCGCCTGTCCTGCTTAGAGCGCCATGGCTGGCAGGAGAATTCTTTGCCCCTTGGGGCCGCGCTGATGTACTTGCTGGCTCGTGATAAAGTGGCGTGGGGGTCCTCAGTCGCTGGGGAGCAGGCCCTCTGCTCACTTCCTATTCTGGAGATCAGTGAGGGGGCCGGCTGGGCAGGGTCAGCTGGCCCTGGAGATGCCCGGCCCGCCTGGGTTCCCGCCCAGCAGGCTTGGGTCCAAGGCCACCTCTGTGTCCCCGGCCCTCAGCGCTGGAATCCCGTGGGTGGCTTCTGTGAAAAGCTCCTGCTGAGTGACCGCTGGGCGTGGAGTGACGTGAGTGGGCTCCAGCACCGGCCGCTGGATGGGGTGGCGCTGCCCTCGCCGCACTGGGAGTGGGAGTCTGACTGGTACGTGGATGAAAATTTTGGAGGCGAACCCACCGAGAAAGGGGTAGGTGAACTCGGGACCCTCCGTGATTGCCCTGTGGGGAGGGGGCGCCTAGGGCTCCGCCTGTCCCTGCTTCTGTCCCCTACACCCTGTGGTGCCTGAGCTCGGGCCTCAGGCCACGCCCTCCCTCCCAACCTTCCCCAGCTCTTCATGTGCCTTCCCTGCAGAGCCTGAGAGCCCCTTCCTTGGTGTTTCAGGGGTGGACGTATGCCATCGACTTTCCCGCCACCTACACGAGAGACAAGAAGTGGAATTCTTGTGTGCGGCGCCGGAAATGGATCCGGTACAGGAGATACAAGTCCCGGGACATCTGGGCCAAGGTCTCTGTGCCTGAATGTGGCTTGGGGGCAGGACAGGGCCAGGACAGACTGTGACATGCAGCCTCCTCTCCACCTTCCCCACCTGTATGCATCGGGGGACGCCACGCCCACCTTCGAACCTGGCCTTTGAGCTGTTTCCTGTCCCAGGAACACCCCGGCACTGCGTGTCCCTTTGCTTGGGAGATGGTTACACAGGGAGCCAGGCCGGGTCCAGGACAGCACAGAATTTGCCCTGACCCTGGTGTCCAAGCTGCTCTGTCCCCGACCGAGACTCCATCTGGCACTTTGTCCTCCCCCTCAGCCAAGGGAGGCACCTCTGACTCTAGCGTTGCTCCATGAAGAATCTCCCAGCTGAGGGAGGACAGCCCTGGACCCGGGTCTTGGTGTGGTCTCCAGTGAGTGGAGGCCTCCCTGGGATGTCCAGGGCTGCGAGGTGGGGCTGCCCCTGGGCCTGGGAGAAGCCAGGAGACCAGGGAGCTGGCCCTATTTTTTTTTTCTTTTTAGAGATAGGGTCTCACTCTGTTGCCCAGACAGTGCTCTGTTGCACCCTGTTGAGTGCAGTGGTGCAGTCATAGCTCACTGCAGCCTCGACCTCCTGAGCTCAAGTAATCCTCCCACCTCAGCCTCCCTAGTAGCTGGGACTACAGGCATGCACCACCATGCCCTGTTAATTTTTAAATTTTTTGTAGAGGCTGGGTGTGGTGGCTCATGCCTGTAATCAATCCCAGCACTTGGGAGTTTGAGACCAGCCTGGCCAACATGGTGAAACCCTGTCTCTACTAAAAATGCAAAAATTAGCCGGGCACGGTGGCACATGCCTGTAATCCCAGCTACTCAGGATGACTAAAAATACAAAAATTAGCTGAGTGTGGTGGCACGCACCTGTAATCCCAGCTACTCGGGAGGCTGAGGCAGGAGAATCACTTGAATCCAGGAGGCAGAGGTTGCAGTGAGCCGAGATCGCACCACTGCACTGCAACCTGGGCAACAGAGTGAGACCCCAGTCTCAAAAAAAAATGATAAATTTTTTGTAGAGATGGGGTCTCACTCTGTTGCCCAGGCTGGCCTTGAACTCCTGACCTCAAGCAATCCTCCTCCCATGGCCTCCCAAAGCACTAGGAGGGCCAATGACTTTTGAAGACTTACACTGGCAGGGCCATCTTCTGTCATCAGCCCTGTTCTTAGGGCTGGCAACCAAGTCACTGAGATCGGGTCACTGGGAAGCCCAGAGCCGAGACCCTGCAGCGCATCTGCCTTTCACACGGGGGCAGCGGTGACCACTCGGTTGACAGAGGGAGGACGGGGCAGGGGTCCCGACAGTCCTGATGCTGCCGTCCCTGTGGATTCAGGCAGCTGCAGGCTGGGCTGGAGAACGGTCATCCAGAGGGCAGGCAGGCAGGAGGTGGGTGCACCCCAGGCGCTGACTGCTTCTCACCTCCTTGCTTCAGATCCCCTCAAAGGACGACCCCAAGGAGCTGCCCGACCCCTTCAACGACCTCTCTGTAGGGGGCTGGGAGATCACGGAGGAGCCCGTGGGCCGCCTGTCAGTGTGGGCTGTGTCTCTGCAGGGCAAGGTAAGGCCAGCCCCTCTCCCTGCCCCAGTTCCCCACGACCCCATCTCCGTGGGTCCTGTCCTGTGCATCCCCTGGGTCTTGCTCCTCCCAGGAGCCCCGGCCCCCCGACCCCATGCCTGCTCCTGGCCTTTCTCTCCTCCGAGCCCCCTGCATGCTGATCAGTGCCCAGCCTCGGCTCAGGCACACCAATGTGGCCTCCTCAAGACAGATTCTGAGCCCCCTGCCAGCTCCCTGCTGGTGCCTCCCAGTCTTCAGGAATAGTGTGGGGGTAGGAGTGGGGGTGACAGAAAGTGTGCCAGTGGACGGATGGGTGGGTGTGTGGACAGATGGATGGATGGGTGGGTG
>NW_022300813.1:0-1101 GCF_002776525.5 Piliocolobus tephrosceles
GAGAAGTGTAACTCTGTGAGATGAATTCACATATCACAAAGAACTTTCTCAGAATGCTTCTTTCTAGTTATTATCTGAGGATATTTCCTTTGTCACCATAAGTTTCAATAAGATCCAAATTATCCCTTCTCAGATTACCAAAAAAAAAAAAAAAAAAACAATGCTTCCAAACTGATCCATGAAAAGAATCGTGTAACTCTGTGAGATGAATTACACATCACAAAGCAGTTTCTCAGAATGCTTCTTTCTAGTTTTTATATGAGGATGTTTCCTTTGTCACCATAAGCTTCGATGCACTCCAAAATATCAGATTGCAGATTCTAAGAAATAGTGTTGGCAAATGGCTCAATGAAAAGCACAGTGTAAATTTGTGAGATGAATTCACACATCAAAAAGGAGTTTCTCAGAAACTTGTTTCTAGTTTTTAACCCAGGATATTTCTTTTTCACCACAGACCTCAAAAAGCTCCCAAATATACCTTTGCAGATTTCAAGAAAACAGTGTTAGAAAACTGCTTCTTTAATGGAAAGGTCTAAATGTCTGAGATGAATTCACACATCACAAAGAAGTTTCTCAGATAATTTCTTTCTAGTTTTTATCTGAGGATATTCCCTTTGTCACCATAGCCTCATTGCACTCCCAAATATCTTATTGCAAATTAAACGAAAACAGTGGTATCTAACTTCTCAACGAAAAGAACCATGTAATTTTCTGAGATGAATTCATACATCACAAAACAGTTTCTCAGATAATTTCTTTCTAGTTTTTATCTGAAAATATTTCCTTTGTCACCGTAGGCTTCATTGCACTCCCAAATAGTTTATTGCAGATTAAACGAAAACAGTGGTATCTAACTGCTCAATGAAAAGAACCGTGTAGTTTTCCGAGATGAATTCACACATCACAAAGCAGTTTCTCAGAGAGCCTCTTTCTAGTTTTTATGTGAGGATATATCCTTTTTCACTGTAGGCCTCAATGCATTCCCAAATATCCCATTGAAGTTTCGAAGAAAACAGATTTTGCAAACTGCTCCATGAGATGAAAGGTGTAACACTGTGAGATGAATTCACACATCACAAAGTCCTTTCTCAGAAAACTTCT
>NW_022300815.1:0-711 GCF_002776525.5 Piliocolobus tephrosceles
CAGAAAATCTTCTTAGTAATTGGCTGGCTGGGCACAGTGGCTGACACCTGTAATCCCAGCACTCCAGGAGGTCGAAGCTGGCGGATTGCTTGAGCTCATGAGTTCAAGACCAGCCTTGGCAACATAGTGAAACCCCTTCTCTACAAAAAATAACAATGTTAGGCCGGGCATGGTGGTGCGTGCCTGTGGTCCCAGCTACCCCGGAGGCTGAGGTGGGAGGGTCACTTGAGCCCGGGAGGTGGAGGTAGCAGTGAGCTGAGATCACACCACTGCATTCCAGCCTGAGTGACAGGATGAGACTCTGTCTCAAAAAAAATAAAATAAAATAAAAACAAGTAATTGGTGTGTATCAGTTTTTATCTGTTGCTTAATGGTTTAAACGTTGTTCCTGAATGTGTAAAAATGGGCGCTTTGTCAATTTGGGTCTTTTCATTGTGGCTGGAAGTCTTGGTCCACAGTAAAAGGCTCAGCCAGCAGAATGGAAGGACTCAGGGCTGGGGTTTGCTGTGAGCCAGGGAGGTTGTGACCCTCCCTGGGCCTCGGTTTCCTCACCTGTGCCCCAGCTGGTGTGTGGATGGAGTGAGTTCATGTCTTGAGGACCGAGCGTGGGGCCTGTGGGAAGGTGTCTGTGTGTCGGGGGCTGGGAAGGTGGCTGTGCATCAGGCGCTGGGAAGGTGGCTGTGCGTCGGGCGCTGGGAAGGTGGCTGTGTG
>NW_022300815.1:811-2267 GCF_002776525.5 Piliocolobus tephrosceles
TCAAAAAAAAAAAAAAAAAAAGAAGATTTTCTGGTGGATCACAGGAGCTCACGCCTGTAATCCCAACAGTTTGGGCAGCTGAGATGGATGGGAGGATCGCTCGAGCCCATGGGTTCAAGAGCAGCCTAAGCGACCAACACAGTGAGACCTTGCCTCTTAAAAAAAAACACTTTATGAGCCCATCCAGGGAAATCAAGCACAGGGAGCCCTGTCCCCAGCACCAAACGTCTCCCCTTAGCGCTCACCAGGCCCCCACAATGACAGAAGCACATCCCTGCTCTTCTAGGAGGGCAAGCCTGGGCTGCTGGGCCCATGAAGCTCAGAATGATGAGCCGTGACCAGCCCATCCCCCCGAGGCTGCTGCTCGTGAACCAGCAGCCCACACAATCCTCCTCTACCGAGGAGTGCAAAGTGCCAAGAGGCACCACAGGCCAGCACAGAGCTTGGGTGTTCAGCTCTGGACCAGACCCAGTAACCACAACAGCTTTCCCACCAAACAGGGTAGGGAAGAGCCCACTGGCCCACTGATGCTCACCTGGTCTGTGCAAAATGGCTGAGAAGCTCCCAGAGGGTCTGGCCTGAACAGAAAGAGGCCTGCAACCTGGAG
Source organism: Piliocolobus tephrosceles (assembly GCF_002776525.5). NCBI lineage: Eukaryota > Metazoa > Chordata > Mammalia > Primates > Cercopithecidae > Piliocolobus > Piliocolobus tephrosceles. The sequence continues at coordinate 1,419 of NW_022300815.1, forward strand.
CCATCGTCCAGCTGCAAAGCGATGCGAACCTGGAGAGTACCAGACGTGAGAAAGTTCCTTAGGAAGAAAGGCAACCATTCCATCTCAACCCCAGACTGATTCTCCAGACACAGAGAGGGCGACTGCCCCTGCCCCGGCCTCCGGGGAGAGGCTGACCCCCACGGAGAAGGCTGCCCTCCTGTGTACTCTGGAGGGAGGGCCATGGAGGCTCCCTGGCAGGGCTGCAGCAGCATGTGTCTGTGCATGTGTGTGTGCGGGTGTGTGTGAGGGTGTGTCCAGGTGTGTGGGTGTGTGAGCACGTGTGTGTGGGTGTGTACAGGTGTGGGTGCGGATGTGTCTGCAGATATGTGTGGATGGGTGTGTGGGAGTACAGGTGCGTGTGCAAGTATGTGTGCGGGTATGTGCATGTCTGCGCGGGTGTGTGCAGGTGTGTTTGATGTGTGGAGGTGTGTGCATGTGTGTGTACAGGTGTGTGCATGTTTCTGTGTGGGTGGGTGCAGGTGTTTGCGGGTGTGTGTGCAGGTGTGTGCATGTGTGTGTGGGGGTGTGTGCTGGTGTGTGGGTGTGTGCATGTTTGTGTGCAGGTGTGTGCAGGGGTGTGTGCAAGTGTGTGGAGGGGGTGTGCACACGCATGTTTGTGTGTGGTGTGTGTGCAGGCATGTGCAGGCGCCACGGGAGGGAACTGTGTTGGAGACACTCCTCGTGTCCCAGTGGGGGCTTCAAAAGATTGCAGCTCCACAGAACCTGACTGCAGACCCTGAACTAAGGTGCTCCCAGATTCCTGACGCTCAGAAACCACATGAGATGGTAAATGTTTGCAATGTCTTTTTTTTTTTTTTTTTTTGGAGA
>NW_022300818.1:0-337 GCF_002776525.5 Piliocolobus tephrosceles
GCAGTTTCTCAGAATGCTTCTTGCCACTTTCTGTCTGAGGATATAACTTTTTTCACCATAGCCCACAATGAGCTCTCATATATCACTTTGCAGAATCCAAGATAATAGCCTTAGCAAACTCTGCCAAGAAGCAGTGTGTGGAACTCTGTGTGGTGAAGTCACATATCAGAAAGCCATCTCTCAGAAAGCTTCCCTCTAGTTATTATGTGATGATATTTCGTTTTATACCATAGGCTCCAATTGGCTCCCAAATATCACCTTGTAGTTTCTACCAAAAGAGTGTTACAAAATGCTGCCTGAGGACAGAGATGAAACTCTGGGAGACGAATTCACAGAT
>NW_022300818.1:437-1355 GCF_002776525.5 Piliocolobus tephrosceles
TCCTCAAAGACAGTGTTAGTGGCCTGCTCCATGAAACATAAGTGTAACTCTGTGAGATGAATTCGCACATCAGAGAGAAGTTTCTAAAAGAGCTTCTTTCCAGTTTTCCTCTGAGGACATTTGCTTTGTCACCGTAAGCTTCATTGCGCTAAGAAGAATCCCATTGCAGTTTCCAAGCAGACTATCTTAGCCAACTGATAGCTGAAAAGTGTAACTGTCTGAGTTGCACTCACTCATAGCAATGCAGTTTCGCAGAATGCTTCTTGCCACTTTCTGTCTGAGGATATAACCTTTTTCACCTTAGCCCACAATGAGCTCCCTAATATCACTTTGCCGAATCCAAGATAACAGCCTTAGCAAACTCTGCCAAGAAGCAGTGTGTGGAACTCTGTGTGGTGAAGTCACATATCAGAAAGCCATCTCTCAGAAAGCTTCCCTCTAGTTATTATGTGATGATATTACGTTTTATACCATAGGCCCCAATTGGCTCCCAAATATCACCTTGCAGTTTCTACGAAAAGTGTGTTACAAACTGCTGCCTGAGGACAGAGATATAACTGTGGGAGACGAATTCACAGATCACAAAGAAGTTTCTCAGAAAGCTTCTTTCCCGTTTTTAACTGATGATATTTCCTTTATCTGCGTAGGCTTCAATACCATCCAGAATAGAACTTCTCAGATTCCTCAAAGACAGTGTTAGTGGCCTGCTCCATGAAACATAAGTGTAACTCTGTCAGATGAATTCTCACATCACAGAGAAGTTTCTAAGAAAGCTTCTTTCCAGTTTTCCTCTGAGGACATTTGCTTTGTCACCATAAGCTTCATTGCGCTAAGAAGAATCCCATTGCAGTTTCCAAGCAGACTATCTTAGCAAACTCATAGCTGAAGTGTATCTCTGTGAGTTGCACTCACTCATAG
>NW_022300819.1:0-441 GCF_002776525.5 Piliocolobus tephrosceles
AAAAAAAAAAAAAAAAAAAAAAAAAAAAGAGAAATTTTTTTTTTTTCAGCAGAGTGAGCACTGTTACGCGCATTATGCATAGATATGCATATATATATACATATGTAGACACAAATTCATAAGTATATAATAACATCCGTACATAAACTCAGGTGTCCTTATTGCGTAAATATCCGTGTAAAGGTATACTATTACAGACAAATATTTAACTGTTTTTGTTTTTGCTGTGATCATTCTTAATTTCCATTTTTTTGAATGAGTGATGTAAATGTTTTTATATCTCTACCTGTTACAAGCTGTCCTTTTTGTAACAAAATATATGAGTGTATATTTATGCATTTGTTATTTTTTTTTTTTTTTTTTTATTAATTAATTAGTGTTATATCACAGCTGTTTATTCATTTTTGTTTCTACTACAGATTTTTACGTCTGTATATAACA
>NW_022300819.1:541-1020 GCF_002776525.5 Piliocolobus tephrosceles
AAGAAAATGTATGTACGTAAAATGGAAAAAAAAAAATTATAATTTTTATTTTCAAAAAATTGTTTTAGTATCAAATTCGATCAGCCAATATACATCCTAATATATAACCTTGTAAAAAAAAAAAAAAAAAAAAAAAAAAAAAAGAGAAATTTTTTTTTTTTCAGCAGAGTGAGCACTGTTACGCGCATTATGCATAGATATGCATATATATATACATATGTAGACACAAATTCATAAGTATATAATAACATCCGTACATAAACTCAGGTGTCCTTATTGCGTAAATATCCGTGTAAAGGTATACTATTACAGACAAATATTTAACTGTTTTTGTTTTTGCTGTGATCATTCTTAATTTCCATTTTTTTGAATGAGTGATGTAAATGTTTTTATATCTCTACCTGTTACAAGCTGTCCTTTTTGTAACAAAATATATGAGTGTATATTTATGCATTTGTTATTTTTTTTTTTTTTTTTTT
>NW_022300822.1:0-688 GCF_002776525.5 Piliocolobus tephrosceles
TGCATTGGGGAGTGATACCTGATATAAATGATGAATTGATGAGTGCTGACGAGTTGATGGGTGCAGCACACCAACATGGCACATGTATACATATGTAACAAACCTGCACGTTATGCACATGTACCCTAGAACTTAAAGTATAATAAAAAAAAAGAAAAAAAAATAAACTATTATGAATACCTTGTGAAATATGATCGCATGATTTTTAATTTATTTATTTTTAAAAATATTTCTATACTCTCATTTGATAGTTTAATTTAGAATTATAATTAGGAACACTGAAGTTTAAGCTAGATTCAGAAGCTCATTTCTGCCTGCCAACTCCAAATTTGCCATGGAATTCTGCTTCCAACTTTATACGGAATTCAGCTTTAACTTTAGATGTAAAACAAATGTTCAAGCAGCAATTAAGACTCAGGCATCTACATTAAGGTAATACCTTATTCAGTAAAATTCCCACTGATTTGGTTTTGATATTGTATATTGAGGGGAGGAGGAAATAATGCCTTTCTATAATAGAGTAACTGCCCCCTCTCCATGTCATATAAACATGTAAAGTATTGTAAATTCTCAATAAATGTGCTTATTTCAGTGAATTCTTTAAAAATGTTGACAAGATATACATACCAGTAATTGAAGATGATTATAGAGTGACATTTCCAGAGCTATAAAATAAATGCAATTCAAG
>NW_022300822.1:788-1168 GCF_002776525.5 Piliocolobus tephrosceles
TGCATTGGGGAGTGATACCTGATATAAATGATGAATTGATGAGTGCTGACGAGTTGATGGGTGCAGCACACCAACATGGCACATGTATACATATGTAACAAACCTGCACGTTATGCACATGTACCCTAGAACTTAAAGTATAATAAAAAAAAAGAAAAAAAAATAAACTATTATGAATACCTTGTGAAATATGATCGCATGATTTTTAATTTATTTATTTTTAAAAATATTTCTATACTCTCATTTGATAGTTTAATTTAGAATTATAATTAGGAACACTGAAGTTTAAGCTAGATTCAGAAGCTCATTTCTGCCTGCCAACTCCAAATTTGCCATGGAATTCTGCTTCCAACTTTATACGGAATTCAGCTTTAACTTTA
>NW_022300824.1:0-939 GCF_002776525.5 Piliocolobus tephrosceles
TTCTTCATGCAGTCAATCATTGATGGACATTTGGGTTGGTTCCATGTCTTTGCTATTCTGAACAGTGCTGCAAGAAACGTACGTGTGCATGTGTCTTTATAGTAGAATGATTTATAATCTTTTGGGTACATTCCCAGTAATGGGATTGCTGAGTCTAATGGCATTTCCAGTTCTAGATCCTTGAGGAATTGCCACACTGTGTTCCACAATGGTTGAATTAATTTACTCTCCCACCAACAGTGTAAAAGCTTTGCTATTTCTCCACGTCCTCTCCAGCTGCTGCTGTTTCCTCACTTTTTAATGATGACCCTTCTAACAGTCATAAGATGCTGTCTCATTGTGGTTTTGATTTGCATTTCTCTAATGACCAGTGATGATGAGCTTTTTTCATAAATGTCTTCTTTTGAGAAGTGTCTGTTCATATCCTTTGCCCTCTTTTTGAATTTTTTTTTCTTATAAACTTGTTTAAGTTCTTATAGATTCTGGATATTAGGCCTTTGTCAGATGGATAGATTTCAAAAATTTTCTCCCATTCTGTAGATTGTCTGTTCATTCTGATGATAGTTTCTTTTGCTGTACAGAAGTTCTTTAATTTAATTAGATCCCATTAGTCAATTTTGGTTTTTGTTGCCATTGCTTTTGGTGTTTTAGTCATTAAGTCTTTGTCTATGTCTCTGTCCTGAATGGTTTTGCCTAGATTTTCTTCTAGAGTTTTTATATTTTAGGTCTTACATTTAAGTCTTTAGTCCATCTTGAGTTAATTTTTGTTTAAGGTTTAAGGGAGGGGTCCAGTTTCAGTTTTCTGCATTCGGCTAGCTAGTTTTCCCAACACCATTTATTAAATAGGCAGTCCTTTCCCCATTGCTTGTTTTTGTCAGGTTTGTCAAAGATCAGATGGTTGTAGATATGTGGAGTTATTTCTGAGGCCTCTGTTGTGTT
>NW_022300824.1:1039-2831 GCF_002776525.5 Piliocolobus tephrosceles
CCATGAGCATGGAATGTTTCTGCATTTGTTTGTGTCTTATTTCCTTCAGCAGTGGTTTGCAGTTCTTGAAGAGGTCCATCACATCCCTTGTAAGTTGTATTCCTAGGTATTTTATTCTCTTTGCAGCAGTTGTGAATGGGAGTTCACTCATGATTTGGCTTTCTGTTTGTCTATTATTGGTGTACAGGAATTCTCGTGATTTTTTGCACATTGCTTTTGTATCCTGAGACTTTGCTGAAGTTGCTTACCAGCCTAAGGAGATTTTGGCCTGAGATTATAGGGTTTTCTAAATGTGCAATCATGTCCTCTTCAACCAGAGACAATTTGACTTCCTCTCTTCCTATTTGAATACCTTTTATTTCTTTCTCTTGCCTGATTGCCCTAGCCAGAACTTCCAATACTATATTGAATAGGAGTGGTGAGAGAGGGCATCCTTGTCTTGTGCCAGTTTTCAAAGGGAATGCTTCCAGTTTTTGTCCATTCAGTATGATACTGTTCATGTCCTTTGCCCACTTTTTGAGATATGTCCCAATAATAGCTAGTTTGAGTTTTTGGCATGAAGTCATGTTGAATTTTTTTGAAGGCCTTTTCTGCACCTATTGAGATAATTGTGTTTTTTTTTTTTGGTAATGGGTTCTGTTTATGTGATGGATTATGTTTATTGATTTGCATATTTTGAACCAACCTTGCATTCCAGGGACAGAGTCAACTTGATCGTGGTGTATATGTTTTTTGATGTGCTGCTGGATTCAGTTTGTCAGTATTTTACTGAGGATTTTCACATCGATGTGCACCAGGGATAATGGCCTGAAATTTTCTTTTTCTTGCTTCTCTGCCAGGGTTTGGTATCAGGATGCTGCTGGCCTCATAAAATGTGTTGGGAAGGAGTCCCTCTTTTTCTATTCTTTGGAATAGTTTCAGAAGGAATGGTATCAGCTCCTCTTTGTATATCTGGTAGAATTCGGCTGTGAATCCTGGTCCTGGGCTTTTTTTTGGTTGGTGTGCTATTAATTACTGCCTCAATTTCAGAACTTGTTATTGGTCTATTCAGGGATTCAACTTCTTCCTGCTTTAGTCTTGGGAGGGTGTATGTGTGCAGGAATTTATTTCTTCAAGATTTTCTGTTTTACTTGCATAGAGGTGTTTATAGTATTCTCTGATGGTAGTTTGTATTTCTGTGGGATTAGTGGTGATATCCCCTTTATCAATTTCTTGTGTCTATTTGATTCTTGTCTCTTTTCTTGTTTATTAGTCTGGCCAGCAGTCTATTTTGTTGATCTTTTCAAAAAACCAGCTCCTGGATTATTAATTTTTTGAAGAGATTTTTGTGTCTCTGTCCCCTTCAGTTCTGCTGTGATCTTTGTTATTTCTTGTCTTCTGCTAATTTTGAATGTGTTTGCTCTTGCTTTTCTCGTTCTTTGAATTGTGATTTTAGGGAGTCAATTTTAGATCTTTCCCACTTTCTCCTGTGGGTATTTAGTGCTATAAATTTCCCTCTACACACTGCTCTGTCTGTGTCCTAGAGATTGCAGTATGTTGTGTCTTTGTTCTTATTGGTTTCAAAGCCTTAATTTCGTTACTTATCCAGGAGTCATTCAGGAGCAAGTTGTTCAGTTTCCTTGTATTTGTGCAGTTTAAAGTAAGTTTCTTAATCCTGAGTTCTAATTTGTTTGCACTGTGGTCCGAGAGACTGTTTGTTATGATTTTCGTTCTTTTGCATCTGCTGAAGGGTGTTTTCCTTCCAATTATGTGGTCAATTTTAGAATAAGTGTGATATGGTGCTGAGAAGAAT
>NW_022300825.1:0-642 GCF_002776525.5 Piliocolobus tephrosceles
TTGGAGTCGATTTCTTCCGGGGGACGGGAAGCTTCAGGGCGCCTGCTAGGGTCTCAGGACTCCGCTTCAGATCCGATTCTGGACCCCTCCGGGGAAGAATGGATGGGCTGAGCACATCGACTGAGGCATGCAGGGTCTCGCTGGAGCCCTCAATCATCTCACAGGCTTCAAGGCGTGCTGTCAACTGAAAGTGCACTGACGCTTCTGAGCCCTCTGCCTCCCTCCTCCTTTGAAAGACAGGTCCTTGTCTTCTGGAAGAGGGGCTGTGGCATTTCCTCTGCACACCCAGTCTCCTTCCTGAGAATGAGACCCCCTCTGCTCCTGGGTGGAATGTCCCGCTGAGACTTCTGGCCGGCTGCTAAACCCCGACGTTCTTTGATCTTCCCTGGCATCCAGGGAAGGTCACCTGTGCCCCCCTTCCACCGGGCACACGCCAGGACACACGCAGTTGTTTCTCTCGCAGTCGGCGCGTGTGCCCTCAGTGACACACGCTTATATAATCTGGTCCAGGGTACGCCAGTGGCACGCATTGGCTCCACCTCGGATTCGCCCCTGGACCTGTTGACAGGTGTCTTGGAGAGCGGGAGCAGCTTGAAGGAGCCCCAGGCCCTTGAGAAGCACGGCAGGGCACCGCTCTTCGAA
>NW_022300825.1:742-1202 GCF_002776525.5 Piliocolobus tephrosceles
TCTGGGCTGCAGCCAGGCCCTGCCTGCCTCAGTCGATGTGATGTGCTCAGCCAATCCATTCTCCCCCGTAGGGGTCCAGAATCGGATCCGATGGGGGGTCATGAGATGACCCCAGCAGTCGCTCTGAAGCTCCCCCTCCCCTAGTGGAAAACGACTCCAGGATGTTCTGAAGTCGGGACTCCTGGGGGTTGGATCGTGGGACGCTGCCCGCGGCCACCTCTCCCACGCGGCCCCAACAGGACCGCGGATGCAGCCGCTGCCAAGGCTGCGGCGGGAGAGTCCCTGGCGCCCAGCGGCCGCCATCCTTTAAAGGGGACGCAGCCTGATTGCTGGCAGCGCAGCGCGGGGATGGGAAGCCAATGCGCATGCGCGAGCGGCCAGCGGGTGCTCCCAGCCAGCGGGTGCTCGCGTCACAGTGGTTCCCACGATTGTCATAGGAACCACGCCCTGAGGCCTGGCA
>NW_022300826.1:0-1306 GCF_002776525.5 Piliocolobus tephrosceles
TCAGTTGGCAATACAGTTCGTTTGGAATCTGAAACGGGATACATCTTAGCGCAATGAAGCTTACGGTGCTAAAAGAAATATCCTCATTGAACTTATAGAAAGAAGCTTTCTTAGAAACTTTTCTGTGATGTGTGAATTCATCTCACAGAGTTAGAGTAACTTTTCAAGGAGCAGTCGGTTACCACTGTCTTTGCGGAAACTGAGAAGGGCTAGTTTGGTTCGCATTGAGGCTTACGCTGATAAAAGAAATATCCTCCATTAGAAACGTGAAAGAAGCTTTGTGACAAACTTGCTTGTGATATGTGAATTCATCTCACAGAGTTACACTTTAGTCCTCATGCAGCAGTTTGCTGACAGTGTTTTCGTGGAATCTGGAAAGTGGTATTTGGGAGCGCATTGAGTCCTATGGTTAAAAAGGATATATCCTCACATAATAGCTAGAACGTAGCTTTCTGAGAGACTGCTTTCTGAAGTGTGAATTCATCACACAGAGTTTCACCATTCCTTACTGCTACCAGCGTGCTAACACTCTTTTCTAGGATTCTGGAAAGGGAGATTTGGGAGCTCCTTGTGGCCTATGGTGAAAAGGGAAATGTGGTCAGACAAAAACAGGAAGGAAGCCTTCTGAGAAACTGCTTTGCCATTAGTGCATGCAACTCACAGTGTTACACTTATCTCTTGAGTCCTCAGTTTGCCAACACAGTTTGCTTCTAATCTGAAACAGGATACATGTTAGCGCAATGAAGCTTACGGTGACAAAAGAAATATACTCATAGAACATCTAGAAAGAAGTTTTCCTAGAAACTTCTCTGTGATGTGTTAATTCATCTCAGAGAGTTAGAGTTACATTTGAAGGGGCAGTCGGTTACCACTGTCTTTGAGGAAACTGGGAAGGGCTAGATTCGGTCGCATTGAAGCCTACGCTGATAAAGGAAATATCCTCCATTAGAAACGTGAAAGAAGCTTTGTGAGAAACTTCCTTGTGATATGTGAATTCATCTCACAGAGTTACACCTTAGTCCTCATGCAGCAGTTTGCTGACAGTGTTTTCGTGGAACCTGGCAAGTGACATTTGGGAGCGCATTGAGGCCTATGGTGAAAAAGGAAATATCCTCTCATATTAGCTAGAAAGAAGCTTTCTTAGAGACTGCTTTCTGATCCGTCACTTCATCTCACAAAGTTACACTACTATCTCCTGCAATCATTTGCTAACACTGTCTTTGTGGATTCTGAGCACTGATATTTCCGATAGCTTTGAGGAGTCTAAGGCACAGGAAATATCTTCCGAGAAAAAGTGGAATGAATC
>NW_022300827.1:0-397 GCF_002776525.5 Piliocolobus tephrosceles
GATTGAAAATGTTTCACACGCAACGCAGTTCTACGTACTTAAGTTCTACTATGTATGTGCTCATATGCACATACTTATTAATTGCAAGTTGTTCTTACTTTAATGTCGCTATACAATTTTAATGATTCTTCACCTAATTTCCCAGCCTCTAAATCTTTTAACAAGCTCTATGAACAAAAAAAAACATTACACAGAAACATATACATAAAATTTTTATGACTAGGGTTCATCGAATCAACATATTTAATATAAGTGAACGTCGTTTGGTGTTTTTTTGTTTTTTATTTTTTATGTTTTATGTTTTATGTTTTATGTTTTATGTTTTATGTTTTATGTTTTATTTTTTATGTTTTATGTTTTATATTTTATTTTTTTTTACTTCTATTTCATTATCAAG
>NW_022300827.1:497-1246 GCF_002776525.5 Piliocolobus tephrosceles
TTATCAAGTTCATTGTCGTTTTTTTCTTCATCATGATTCATATATTTTATTTTTTTTTTCCTTTTCAATAAAATTTTTGTTTTGGAGTAAAATTTTATAAACAGATAATTACACAAATAGTCTAAATTGGTGTGTTTTATTTTGTTTATTATTTTAAGATGGTGTTTTTGCGAAGAACGCGGTAACTTATTAACACAAAAAGTAATTCTCCATAGACATAAAAAAAATATCGTTAATATGCGTTTTAGTTTATTTGATAAATGAATCATAATTTGTTTCTTGTTTTTGTATCAAAGTGCTGGCACATGTAAAAACGTGTATAAATATGTATAAGAATTGTGGGAAACGAGCAAAAACGTGTATAAATATGTATAAGAATTGTGGGAAACGAGCATTAATTTTTAATTTTTTATTTTTTTTAACCAAAGTTGACAGCTCTTTTTTACAAATTCATTTAATTTCATAGCAAAAAAAAAAAAAAAAAAAAATGTACCAACAGTTACTAAAATATACAACTCTCTTTGCTAATGCTGAATATTCAAAGATTAAGTGCAAAAGCTTATACAAACATACATATATACGTACGCATATGTATATATATATATATATATATGTGTATACCTTTATATACTCCTTTGCATATCCTTTTTGAAAAAAAACATTAAATGTCGTTCGATTAGTACCCAAAATATTTGTCAAGAGTCGCTAAGTTTTATTAATATTTTGTTTTAGCCAACTTTATGACAATT
>NW_022300831.1:0-1251 GCF_002776525.5 Piliocolobus tephrosceles
CATTTTAATAATTCATCTATATAATTCAATTTCATACGCTTTTCTATGTTTACTTTTTTTTTTTTTTTTTTTTTTTCTTTTTAGAGAAAGGTAACTGCTCACAAACAAAAGAAGAATACATTCGCCAGCGAAAATATGATCCTAATTATTTATTTACTAACAGATTTTATCAAGATATTTATACAAACATAGAAGCAGAAGGAGAATTGAATTATATAGATGAATTATTAAAATGCGATGACGAAACTTACATCAGCCAAAGTACATTAAATAAAATTACCGAAAATGCGAAAAACAAGGAAATGAAAAACCATTATATAGATAGGGTATTTTTACATAGACATACTCAAAATGTAATGGATGACAAAGACTATGAAGAGTATAAAAAAAAAATTAGGACAGAACATAAATATTTAGATGTCCCTTGTTTTAAATTAACAGAGCTTATGAATATACAACCGATATCTAAAGAAGATGAAATAGATGATATTGATGAGTTTGATGATATCGACGTAAGTCTGTTGGAAAACTATTACAAACGATCTGAATACCAACAGAAAAATCACCGTATGGGGAATATGCATATGGGTAAAATTAACAATACAACTAATACAGAAAAAGAAATATTATCACATAACAATAGTACCAATATGAATACTAAATTATTTACGGAAAATAATAACTCTAAGGAAGATATTAGTGTTATAGAAAGAAGAGAGGAATTAATAAAACATATGGAAAAAATAAAATTAGAAAAAGAACAGTTCTATAATAGCATACCTAATGAATGTATGCCTCATAAAATACTTGATCGCCAGTTTACCTTAAACGAACAATTTATATTATCGCATCATTTATTTACTCTTCGACATGATGCAGATTTTGGAGCTATAGCTTATTTACCTAAAACTGAAGATGATAAATACATTTATAGGATAATAGAACTAAGCCCATCATATCAATATAAGTTAAGAAGAATTTTAGATGACAAAAAAAATAATATACACCCAGACGATACAATAAATGCTATATGTAAAATGTTACCACCCGAAGAACAATCTAAATTCTTAAGTGAGTTAGACATAAGATATTATCTTCGTATACCCATGAGTTCAGGCTGGACACATTTTGGTTATTTGAAAAATCAGTATAACGTTCTTTTTTTTAGAAAGCCTAAAAATTGATTTCGTTGGGATGGTGTAACATGTGTGTGTGTTTATATATATATATATATATATATATATATATATA
>NW_022300832.1:0-507 GCF_002776525.5 Piliocolobus tephrosceles
TTTTTTTTTTTTTTTGCTTAAATGAAAAAGAATCTCGTTTGTTTATCAATAGCCTATGTTATTATTTTATTATATATTTATATATACATGTATATATATGTACTTTTTTTTTTTATCACTGCATAATAATCTTAAGAATCCCAGCTATTGCACATTTCCTTGGCTTTTCTACGCTCTCAACATCTTAAAATTGAATATCATACATATACATACATACTTAAATATATACAATTAGTTGTGTTTTATTTTTTTAATAAAAATAATTATATGTATAAATAAATAAAATGAATCGTTCCTATATCTCAGTCTCTGCGTTTAATTAAACGTGTTCGCGAATAGACAAAAAAAAAAAGAAAAAAATAAATAAATAAATACATAAATGAATAAATAAATATATGGGTAAATTAATTGATGCTTGAATAAATTGATTAATATATAAATAAATAAATAAATAAACGAACAAATTACCATAATTTAATAAGAGCTTTTTATAATATATATATATAT
>NW_022300832.1:607-1087 GCF_002776525.5 Piliocolobus tephrosceles
ACGTACGTGTGTATACAAATAAGATAAAAAATAAACTTAAATGCACTGTTATTATTATTTTATTTTTTCCTACTTTACTTATAACTTAACACATTTTAACATTTAAAATAATATAGTCTTATTTAAATTTTTTTTTTTTTTTTGCTTAAATGAAAAAGAATCTCGTTTGTTTATCAATAGCCTATGTTATTATTTTATTATATATTTATATATACATGTATATATATGTACTTTTTTTTTTTATCACTGCATAATAATCTTAAGAATCCCAGCTATTGCACATTTCCTTGGCTTTTCTACGCTCTCAACATCTTAAAATTGAATATCATACATATACATACATACTTAAATATATACAATTAGTTGTGTTTTATTTTTTTAATAAAAATAATTATATGTATAAATAAATAAAATGAATCGTTCCTATATCTCAGTCTCTGCGTTTAATTAAACGTGTTCGCGAATAGACAAAAAAAAAAA
>NW_022300834.1:0-278 GCF_002776525.5 Piliocolobus tephrosceles
GAATGTAATGGAATGGAATATTTAATGGAATAGAATTCAATGAAAAGGAGTAGAATGGAATATGGAATGGAACGGAATGGAATGGAATAGAATGGAATGATATGCAGTGTAATGTGGAATGGAATTGAATCTGGAATGGAACGAAATGGGACGGAACGCAACGAAATATGAAAGGAAATGACACAGAAACGAAGGGAATGGAATGGAATGAAAAGGAATATGGAGTGGAATGGAATATGGAATGGAATGGAATATGGAGGGCAAAGGAACGGAATATG
>NW_022300834.1:378-1111 GCF_002776525.5 Piliocolobus tephrosceles
TAATGTGGAATGGAATTGAATCTGGAATGGAACGAAATGGGACGGAATGCAACGAAATATGAAAGGAAATGACACAGAACCGAAGGGAATGGAATGGAATGAAAAGGAATATGGAGTGGAATGGAATATGGAATGGAATGGAATATGGAGGGCAAAGGAACGGAATATGGAATGGAATGGAATGGAATGGAATGGAATAGAATGTAATTGAAAGGAATGGAATGGAATATGGAATGCAATGAAAAGGAATAAGAATGGAATGGAATGAATGGGAAGGAAATGCAAAATGGAAAGGAAGAGAATGGAATGAAATGGACTATGGAATGGAACAGAATGAAATGGAATGGAATATTGAACGGAAGGGAATGCAAGGGAAAGGAATGAAATGGAATATGAAATGGAATGGAAACTGGAATGGAATAGAATATGGAAGTGAATGGAATGGAATTGAAAGGAATGGAATATCGAATGCCATGGAATATGTAATGACAAGGAATTTGGGATGGAATGGAATATGGTATGGAATGCAATTGAATGGTATATGGAATGGAATGTAACATGCATTGCAAAGGAATATGGAATGAAATGGAATGGAATATGGAAAGGAATGGAATGGAATGAACTGGAATACGGAATGGAATTGAATGGAATATGAAATGGAATGGAATGGAAGGAAATAAAATTGAGTGGAAGGGAATATGGAATGGGATGGAATGGAATGGAATATGGAATG
>NW_022300836.1:0-746 GCF_002776525.5 Piliocolobus tephrosceles
ATGGTATGGAAAACGATATGGAATGGAAAGGAATGGAAGGGAATGGAAAGCAAAGGAATGCAATATAAAATTGAATGGAATGGAATGGAATGGAATGGAATGGAATGGAATGCAATGGAATGGAATATGGAAAATATCGAATAGAATATGGAATGGAATGTGGAATGCAATGTAATGCAATATGGAGTGGAATGAAATATGAAATTGGATGGATTGGAATGGAATGGAACGAATTGGAATGGAATATTGAAAGGAATGGAAAGGCATGAAGAGGAATGGAATGGAATATGAAACGGAATGGAATGAAATATGAATGGAAGGGAACATGGAATGGAATGGAATGGAATGGAGTGGAAAATGGAATGGAATGAAATGTAATGGAATATGGAATGAAATGGAATATGAAATGGAATGGACTATGGAATGGAATGGAATGGAGTATGGATTGCAAAGGAATATAAAATGGAGTGTAATGGAATATGGAATTGAATGGAAATTGGAACGGAATGGAATGTAATGGAAAGCAGTGGAATGGAATATGGAATATGGAATGGAATAGAATGGAATGGATTGCACTGCATTGGAACAGAATATGGAATGGAATGGAATGGAATATGGAATAGAATGTAATATGGAATGGAACGAAATGGAATGGAATGGAATATGGAATGCAATAGAATGGAATGAAATGGAATGGACTGGAATGAAATATGGAATGGAATGGAATGGTATGGAAAAGTATATGG
>NW_022300836.1:846-1075 GCF_002776525.5 Piliocolobus tephrosceles
ATGGTATGGAAAACGATATGGAATGGAAAGGAATGGAAGGGAATGGAAAGCAAAGGAATGCAATATAAAATTGAATGGAATGGAATGGAATGGAATGGAATGGAATGGAATGCAATGGAATGGAATATGGAAAATATCGAATAGAATATGGAATGGAATGTGGAATGCAATGTAATGCAATATGGAGTGGAATGAAATATGAAATTGGATGGATTGGAATGGAATGGAA
>NW_022300837.1:0-299 GCF_002776525.5 Piliocolobus tephrosceles
GGTGTGTGCTCAGGTGTGTGTGCAGGTATGTGCAGGTGTGTGCTCAGGAGTGTGCTCAGCTGTGTGCTCAGGTGTGTGCAGGTGTGTGCTCAGGGGTGTGCACAGCTGTGTGTGCAGGTGTGTGCTCAGGTGTGTGCAGGTGTGTGTGCAGGAGTGTGCTCAGGTGTGTGCAGGGGTGTGCAGGGGTGTGCTCAGGTGTGTGCTCAGGGGTGTGCACAGGTGTGTGTGCAGGTGTGTGCTCAGGTGTGTACACAGGTGTGTTTGCAGGAGTGTGCTCAGGTGTGTGCAGGGGTGTGCTC
>NW_022300837.1:399-9363 GCF_002776525.5 Piliocolobus tephrosceles
TGTGCTGTGTGTACGCAGGTGTTTTTGCAGGAGTGTGCTCAGGTGTGTGCAGGGGTGTGCTCAGGTATGTGCAGGAGTGTGCTCAGGTGTGTGTGCAGGTGTGTGCGCAGGTGTGTGCTCAGGTGTGTACGCAGGTGTGTTTGCAGGAGTGTGCTCAGGTGTGTGCAGGGGTGTGCTCAGGAGTGTGCTCAGGTGTGTGCAGGAGTGTGTGCAGGTGTGTGCACAGGTGTGTGCTCAGGTGTGTGGGGTGTGCTCAGGGGTGTGCGCAGGAGTGTGTGCAGGTGTGTGCTCAGGGGTGTGCTCAGGTGTGTGTGGCATGAGCTTCCGTACTTGCTCCTGTGCTTCTCACTGGCTAAGGCTGGCATCCAGGGCGAGCCATCCCAGGCGGAGCACACAGGATGCAGCATTTTCAGCCTCATCTGGAGAGCACCATCCTCACTTCTGCCTTTGTCCACCGGAGAGGGGCTTGCGCAGGGGAACAGCAAGTGCTGCCTGCCAGAGGCCCTGGATGTAGAGCGGCCTGCAGCCAGGACCCCCGCCTGGTGGGTTTGGTGTTGCTGTTTTCCTGGAAGCCGCTGCGTCCCATCTGCGGGTTTGCTGGCACTGGTGGCTGGCTGGTTAATGGAATGAAGTAGAGCAGTCTTGAGAAGATCTGCATTTTGTTTTAGCTTCATGCAGGCACGCGCGGGAGCGCACAGCCCTGCGGGGGCCAGGAGAGCAATTGCGAAGAAGGCTGTGCCGAGGCTGCAGAGCTGAGGCCAACAGCAACCCCAGAGGTGTGGGGCTTGTCCTCACGCCGCTCCTCAAAGCGTTCCTTTTCATTTTCACAGACACAGCTCTGTGTTTGGCAGTTATTTCACCGTTTGTATCATATTTAAACTTCATCCTTGCACAACCAAAGCTCCGGCCCGAGTCTGAGTGACTGGCGTCCCTACGGTGAACCAGGGTCTCCTGTGTGGATGCAGGACTTTGGTGCGTAGAGACCCCCGTGGGGCAGAGGGGCTGGTGGATGGGGCCCCAGGTGGGCGTCTGGGGTTCGAGGCCAGGGTGACTGCCCCACGATGGCCTCAAGGGTGTTGGTCACAAGCCTCACCTCCCTGCAGGTGAGGGTCCCCCTTTGATTCAGGAGGTAGAATGTGGCACCAGAGAGAGGCGCCATGGGCACGGGAAGACGTCCCCACCTCGCTGAGTGGCCGGCAGATAGGAAGGAGGGGCCACGAGGCACGGGGGGCCGTTGGGGGTGTGAGGAGCACGGCTGGGGTCTGAGCTTCGAGGTGCCTTAGCTTCACTTCCAAGGCAGCTGGCCTCAGGCCGAGGTGGGGACCCTCTGCCACCCACCCAGCCCGGCGGGGCTGCCTCGCATTAGCTCCGGGGATCCCCCAGATCCTGAGAACCCCCGCTCAGGGTCTCCTGAGGAAGGTCCCAGCCGCGAGTCGGAGCGGCTGGGACCGCAACGCCGGAGCAGAGCCCAGGTCCCAGCCCGGCGCCCGCGGGGGAGGGACGCCACCTGCAGGCGGGCTCAGGGACCTGGCACTGGGGAGACCAGGGTCCGCGGACGCCCCAGCCTGTGTTCCCAGGGCCCCATGACCCAACCCGAGAGTCTCTGCCTGGGTGCCCACTGAGGCCACAGGGGAGGGCGGAGGGCAGGGTCCCATGGAGGCCATAGCCGGACAGAGGCCCCCCAGCCACCTGCTCAGCCGGGCAGCCGAGCTCCAAAGGCAGCTGCAACCATGGTCATCTCAGCCCTGGCGAGGGCAAGGCTGTCCCACAGTCGCTGGAGGCGCTTTAGTGAGTGCAGGACAGTTTCTGGGGAGGAGATGCCCCCCCACACGGAGGGTTCCTGAAGCTCTGAGGGAACAGCCAGAGCCCAGCCTGCTGGTCTCCATGTCTCCTGGTCATCCATCAGCCGAGACCCCAGCGAGCATCAGGGCCAGCGGCTCAGCCTGGGAGGCTCCAGGACCTCGGGGCCGGCACCCTCTGCCCAGAGCAAGGAAGGCCCCACCCCACCCACAGAGCGGGCGCCACATGGGGCTGGCCTCACCCCTGGGCCTGCTGTGGCTGCTGTAGGGGCAGGAGTCCCAGACGGGGCAGGGGAGGAATTCCAGGGGACAACAGGGGGAGGGGTAGCGTGGGCACCAGGAGGGGCTGGGGGTCGCCACAGCCCTGTTCCGCGCAGGAGAACACAGGGTCTACAGCCACAGACCAGGAGGCTTCGGCCTCCTCGCAGGGCAGCAGTCCGGCTGGGGAGGAGGTAGGGCCGGGAACAGCACTTGCCTCCTCTAATTAGGGGATTAACTGTGTGCTGATAATGGCGCCTCCCCCAGCACCTGCCTGTTTGGAAGTGCTGACACCTCCACCTGCTCCTCCCTCCGGACCCTCCATGTCGGTGTGGGGGGAGGGTGGACAAGGTGCCAAGACTCCGCACTGCCAGGGGTATGGGGCACCCAGCTGCAGTTCTGAGCCTCCCTCGTCCACGCACATCCTGGTGTAGCTGTGTGGGGGCCAAGCCCCTTCCCCGTGAGCTGAAGAGCACCCCCCATCAGCGAGGCACGGCCCAGCCTGCTGGGAAGAGCAGCCCTTCTGGGAATGGCCTGTGGATAATTGGGGTCCCAGTGCAGCGGGAAGCCAGCAGGCTTTGGCACGCCAGCCCCAGGGACCACAGAGAGGTGACACAACAGAAACCGCACCCCACAGAGGCCCCCAAAACCGAGCCTCGCTGAGGTCCCCAGGAGCCCTCAGGAGGAGCTGCTGTTTGGCATGGCTGGGAGCTCTGCCTCAGTTTCCCCTCTTTCCGAAGTCATCTCTTAGGGGTTGTTTTGTTTGTTTTTGAGACAGAGTCTTGCTCTGTCACCCAGGCTGGAGTGCAGTGCTGTGATCTCGGCTCACTGCAACCTCCACCTCCCCGGTTCAAGAGATTCTTCTGCCTCAGCCTCCCGAGTAGCTGGGATTACAGGTGCCCGCCACCACGTCCGGCTAATTTTTGTATTTTTTAGTAGAGATGGCGTTTCACCATGTTGGCCAGGCTGGTCTCAAACTCCTGACCTCAGGTGATCCGCCTGCTCTGCCTCCCAAAGTGCTGGGATTACAGGCGTGAGCCACCGCGCCCGGCATCTTCTAGGGGTTTTGAACTCTTTGTCCACACAGCCATGTTCTAGAGTAAAGGACAAAGTCAAGGCCAAAAGACCGTCAAGCCCAGTCAGGGCTGAGGAGCTCAGGGACCCCCGACCCCAACTTCCCCCAGTGGAGCTCAGGGATTCCCCCAGCCCCCAACCCTGATTCCCCCAGCAGAATGGCAGAACAGGAAGGCAGTGTCACGACTAGGAGGCATCCGGGCCCACGTGAGTGGTCCAACCTTCCAGACCCCTGGGGCGCCCACCCCACCCCTGCTCACCGCCGTGATCTGTAACCCAGCTCCACCGTTTTACCCTTTAACAGCTGTAGAACCAGGCACAGCGAGAGGCAGGCAGGTCGAACCAGGGAGTTCCAGACCAGCCCGGTCAACACAGCAAGACTGTCTCTGCTTAAAAAAATTTTTAAGAGGGAACGGTAGACCGCGGAATCACCGAGCATGCACCCTTTTGAGGCAGGATTTTCTCACCAGCCGAGGCCCTTGAAGTCGTGCGGGTTGCCTACATACGGACGCTACCTCCTTTTTTTTTTTTTTTTTTTTTTTTGGAGATGGAGTCTCGTTCTGTGGCCCAAGCTGGAGTGCAGTGGCGTGATCTCGGCTCACTGCAACCTCTGTCTCCTGAGTTCAAGTGATTCTCCTGCCTCAGCCTCCTGAGTACCTGGAATTATAGGAGGAGCAGGTGGAGGTGTTAGCACTTCCAAACAGGCAGGTGCTGGGGGAGGTGCAATTATCAGCACACAGTTAATCCCCTAATTAGAGGAGGCAAGTGCTGTTCCCGGCCCTACCTCCTCCCCAGCCGGACTGCTGCCCTGCGAGGAGGCCGAAGCCTCCTGGTCTGTGGCGGTAGACCCCGTGTTACAGGAATTACAGGAGTGAGTACCTGGAATTACAGGAATGCTGGGCTGGGCATGACAGCTCACCCCTGTGGTCCCAAGGCAGGAGGAGGATCCTTGAGCCTGGGAGGTCGAAGCTGCAGGGAGCTATGGTAGCACCGCCATGGACGACAGAGCAAGTCCTCATCTCAAAAACACACACGCCCCTACAAAACCCCACACATCACAAACATAAAATAGGTTATATTTTAATACAAAAAATATTAGTGCACAACTTAGTTCCCCAACCTTCCCATACCGAATTTGAAATCTCCGGGGAGGAAAGTCCCGTTCAGGGACACAAACAGCCCAGTCGGCAGAGGTGGGTGCCCTCGGCCCCAAGACGTCTGTGGGGTCTCTGATGTGATCTGCAGGCACCTGCGACTTACGATGCTTCCCTGTGGCCTTCAGACCTAGCATCCCCGCTATAACCTGAGTATGGGATTCAGCCCAAGCGGCCCTTAGGGTAGTAAATGTCGTTTCTGTTTTAGTCTAGAGATTGTCGTTCAACTTGATGCGACCCTAAGATGTCTTTATGTTTCCACCTGGCCTACTGGAATCCTGCACCCTTTCATGTTCTGGAGAACGTGCACCCCGTGGGGTTCCTCAGGAGACTCCAGGGACATCTCGTATGGCCTCATCTCCCTTCCCCAGGGAGAAGACTAGCTATCCACTGCCCGCCTGGCAGACGAGGGAATGCCCAGTGCCCAGGCAGCTGCTGTCAGGTTGTCCCAGGCCAGCAGGGGCTCTGCTCCCAGAGGTCGGGTGGGTGCCGGTCTCAGAGCACAGTTCAGCAGGTGCGGGGCGGGCCCTGTTGGGGCCTGCAGCCCAGGCCCGAGGCACACATGCACATGCACTGCATAGCTTCCCACAGCCCCAGGGCTTTGCCCTCTTCCCCCGGACAGGGGCCAACGTGTAGAGAGGTGCAGACCGCCGTGAGTGATGGAACAAGGGGCGGGGACGCTCGTGCACCAAGCTCCAGCATAAGGACACGGTCACCCAGGGTCACAGTCCCAGGCCAAGCCAGGGGGTAGGGACTTGAAACTGACACAGCAGCTTCTGCACCTGTGAAATGAGCTGGGAAACACTGGTCTTCAGGAAATAGTCAAGAAAGTGGACGCCAGGCACGGTGGCTCACGCCTGTAATCTCAGCACTTTGGGAGGGCCAGGCGGGAGGACTGCTTGAGCCCAGGAGTTTGAGACCAGCCTGGGCAAAACAGACCCCTGCCTCTACAAAGAATAAAGAAATATGTGCCAGGCATGGTGGCAAACACCCGTGGTCCCAACTACTCTGGAGGCTGAGGTGGAGGATCGCTTGAGCCCAGGAGGTCCAGGCTGCAGTGAGCCTCCATCACACCACTGCATCCAGCCTGGGCGACAGCGTGACATCCTGTCTCAAACACAAAAAACAAAAAGGAAGTGGAACACGGGCTCAGCTCCACGATGAGCTGCCGCAGACAACAAGAGCCTGTGGCACAGACTCGACTCCGAGAAGGGGACCGCGACTGTGTCCTCCCCGTGGTCCTCAAACGTTGCCCAGGACAGGTTCCTCTTAATGGGGCCGACACACAGAAGCTGCACGTCCGCGGGCGCATGGCCGGAAACCCTGCAGCTGTCAGCGGACCCCTAGTGCTGGGTGCCCCCGCCCAGGTGTCCCATGGCCAGAGGCACTGGTGGCATCAACTCCTCCACAGAGGCCCCGAGGGAACCCTGGGATGGACCCTCAGGCGAACACTGTCCTTCTAAAGAGAAGACACAAACGTGGCTTCCCCACCTGTCCCCAATACTCCTGTTTAGAAAACATCCTCACGCTCTTAAGATGGGAGCTTTATTTCCATCGAAATCTCTGGCATTTAAACTTGGGAGGGAATCCGGAGGCGGCGTCCACCAAGGGGGAACAACCCCAAAGAGCACGCAGGACGGGCCTAGGAGCTCCCGGGAGCCAAGGGAGCTGGAGGGTCTGGGGTTTGGGGGGTCTGAGGGTTTGGGGGATCTGGGGGGTCCTAGGGGGGTTGGGGGGGTCTGGGGAGGTTGGGGGGCCCCGGGACACCTGCAGCGCCCCCCCACCCTGCGCGCTGGCCCAGCCAGGAGAGGGCCCGGGGACACCGACAGGACCCAAGCCTTTGACGAGCGGACGGACGCCCCCAGTTCCTTCGGAGAGCTCCTTTAAAGGTGTTCGCCGAAAGCTGCGAGAGCCGCGGGACGCACAGAGCGGTCCTTTTCCTCCGAGGGTGGCTCAGAGGCAGAGTCCCGGAGAAACCCACGCGCCCGGCCTGTGGGGCAGCGACGCGACCCGGACCCCGGGACAGCCGAGACTCACGGGGGAGCGTCCTGAGGCCGCAGGGCCCTGACCCGTCCGAGATGCGGAGCCCTGGGAGCCCTCCGGGTCCCAGCCGTTCTAGCCCCGCACCCGAGCCGGAGTCTCTCCCGCCGCGCTCCCACCCCTGCAGCCGAGGTCCCAGCACAGGCGCCGGCCGCGGACCTCGGGCGCATTTGGCGACTGCTCGCGAGGCGCTCGGGGCGCTCCGTGGGTCTGGAAGGCGCTGGCTCCGCGCGCCCGCGGCCAAACCTGGGGCAGATGAAGCCGAAGCAGCCGTCCCGGACGCCCCCAAACGCTCCGCCTCCGCCTAAACCTGCGGAACGCGAAGGGCGCCGACTCTTGGACGGTCGCCCGGGAGACCCCGACGACGCCCCGCCCCGTCTCCCGGCAAGCCAAGCAGCCGGCGCGCGAGGAATCCTGGGGAATGTAGTCCCTCCCTATGGGGGGGGGGGGCCGAAACCTACGCCGGGTCTTCCAGGACTACATTTCCCAGGGCGCTCCGCGGCCCGCCCCGGCACCCCACCCACGACCTCGCGCGACGGTACCACCGGGCGAGGGCGGCTCTCGCGCGGGCCTCCGGGAGTTGTAGTTTTCTGTGGGAGCTGCGGGGCCTGGCGCCGGGGCCGGGGCGGAAGAAAGACTACAAGTCCCAGGGGGCGCGGCGCCGCCGCCTGAGGGCGGGGTGTACGAAAGAGAAACTCGGAGGCCGCCCAGGTGAGTGAGGGGCTGGGGGCGGGCGTGAATGCAGCGGATGGGGGCGTCGGGGTCCGTCTCGGCGGCTGGGTCGGCGTAGGGAGTGAGAGAGGCAGACAAAGGTTGGCGGCCCCGGCCCGGCCCGAGGGACGCCCCCTGCGCGTCCCCCATCGTTCAGCGCGCGGAGAAGCCGTCCGCGCCTGGGCCCGCGTCCTCGTCGCCGCCTCCCAGCAAGCCTGGCCGCGTCCTGTTGGGGAGAGGCGCCCAGGCCGAGCGGGACGCCTGGGGAGGGGAAGGGGCGTCTGAAGAGGGAAGGGGGAGCCCGGGGAGGGGCGGAGAGGGGGTTCCTGGGGAGGGGAGGGGTTCCCGGGACACGGGAGGGGGTCCCTGGGGAGGGGACGGGACGGACCTCCCGGGAGAAGAAAGGGGGCGCGCTCGCCTCTCCTTCCCCGCAGCCGGGAGTGGGGCCCCGGCGGTCCCCGGTGTCCTAGAAGTCGGCCACGATTCGGGTCTTTTTCCCTCGAGGCTTTAAGATTTATTTTTTGTCCGTTTGTCACCTGCAGTAGCCAATGGCTAGTGGGGGTGCAGTTTTTCAGGAGCGCGTTGTTGCGGTGGCAGCGAGTCGATGTTTGAGTTTGGGTGTAATTTAAGCCCAGGTGTTCGGGTGCATTTCTTACCGCGATTCAAAGCAAACGCGGCTTTTTCCCTGGGAAACTACTTTGTGATTGAATTCTTACCCGCCTCGTCCTGTTAAATTTCAGGATGTCAAACTTGGCACCCTGTTTTTGGTTTTCGTTTTTCTTAGTATTACCACAGTGTGCAGAGAAGGCAGAGCTGCGTCTTCCTCTTTTATTTTTCCGTAGGTTACTGCACAGGTGGTGTTTGGTTACATGGGTAAGCTTTTTAGTGGTGATTTGTGAGAGATTTTGGTGAACCCATCACCCGAGCAGTACAAACTGCAACCTATTTGTAGTTTTTTATTCTTCGCCCCCTCCCATCCTTTCCTCCAGAGTCCATTGTATCATTCTTAGGCGTCTTCCTGTTTCCTGATGGCTTAACCTGGGAAACCCTTGCCCTCGCAGAGGGTGCCGTTCCGAGCCCCGGAGTAGGGGCGGCCGCCCGGGATGTTCAGTGATGCGCCCAATTACTCAGGTTTCCGTTCCCCGTTTGCGTTCAGCCAGGATCCGTCACGGCCACGTTGTTTTTAACGTACATGTTTATGGATTATACAGAAACGTTCTTCTCCTGACACACACACATCCCGCCCCCAGTACTCCTCCTAAAAGCCGGTCAGGCAGGTGTCTCCACGCGCAGTCACCTCAGCGCTGGGGTCCACAGGCAGCATCCCGGAAACCCCTGAGATACCTCCCAGCCCCTCCCTGCCTTGCCGCTGCTCTCCACCTTAGCTTTGACTTACTGAGTAGCTTATTTAAAGAACAGCTGTGGATGCTGGGGTGTGAGATCGCTTGAGACCAGCCTGGGCAACATAGGGAGACCCCGTCTCTATAAAAAATACAAAATATTATCCAGGCATGGTGGCAAGCGCCTGTGGCCGTTAAAGTAGGTTGCTAGTCAGACACGAGCAGGGCAGAAGAGGGGCCCCCCTCTACCAGGGACATTTGGCTGGTAAGTGAAGGCGGCCTTGGCCGGGCATGGTGGCTCACACCTGTAATCCCAGCACTTTGGGAGGCCGGGGAGGAGGTGGGGGGGTGGGCGGGTCACAAGGCCAGGAGTTCGAGACCACTCTGGCCAATATGGTGAAACCCCGTCTCTAATAAAAATACAAAAATTAGCTGGGCGTGGTGGCCTGCGCCTGTAGTCCCTGCTACTCGGGAGACTAAGGCAGGAGGGAATTGCTTGAACCCGGGAGGGGGAGGTTGCAGTGAGCTGAGATCACGCCATTGCACTGCAGTCTGGGTGACAGAGCGAGACTCCGTCTCAAAAAAAAA
>NW_022300842.1:0-2183 GCF_002776525.5 Piliocolobus tephrosceles
GTTTTAATAAAAGATTAAACAATTCATTTCTTTTTTTTTCATATATTTCGATAGTACCTTCTTCAACCCAATCGTTTATATACTCCTCACTAAACACAATAGGAATAATAAAATCTTTTATAACAATATACACAAATACTAGCTCATATCTGCTTAGTTCTATTGAATTAATCATTTTATTAGAAAAATTGAAAAACAAATCAAAACTTTTTATATAAAATGGGATAATATAGTTAACATTTTTGTATATATATTTGTGTTTGTAGTAGTTCAATTTTGCAACATAAGTCCTACTAACATTAATAATACCATCACTATAGTTACTAGTACAATTCGAACTCATATAATAACCTCTACTGTTTCCCTTCCCTAATTCCATATATAACACTGTCCCATTTATCATCTCGTCAGACTCTATATCAATAAATGAACAAACATTCGTAATAAAAGCTAATGACAAAATAATTTTTGCATTATTTTTGTCGTTAGTCCCATTACAGCTAGTTAAAAAAGTAGTACATTCTTTGTATAACATTTTTATTTGCTCAAAATTTTCAAAACCAATTTTATTTGTTAACATGTTGGGGGAACAGCTCATCCAATTACTCGTGTCACTACTACTGTAAGCTTGTTTATTTTTCAAACCAAATCCACTATCATACTCCTTATTATAATAATTTATCAAATCATTCATACGTTTAGTCACTTTCACATCTACATATTCTAACATATCTATAAATAATAACAAATTTTCAAATTTGTTGAAATGTGAAACGTTATTATACGAACTATTGTATGTTCCATTTATTATGTCATGGTCAGCTACCTCGTCTTTACAATTCATATTTTTTTCCTTGTTTGTGCTCATTTCGTTTTCACTACCTATAACACTACTCCCGTACAATAAAAAACAATGTAACTCCTTCAGTTTAATTGATATAAACGATTCTATACTTTCTTTACATAATAAACTAATTAAACCATATTTAAAAAGAAAAAATACGAACTGTGATATGTTAATATCCTGACTGTTCATATATTTTATAACTATAGTTTCATTTTTTATCAATTTTTGTATACCCAACAAATATAAAAGTTTAAAATATCCGTCAAAATGTGTATACTCAGTATAATAAAACAGTTTGTTTAATGAGCTGAAAAATATATTAACTAATTTGTTGTCATTATTGACCACATAAATGTAATAATCCGTTTGTGCATGTAAATCTGTCACTACTTGTTCGTCCATATTGATCCCTAATATCTCCCCATCGTTTAATAAACCTACCTGACCAAAAATAATATTTTTAAAAGATTCTATATGCACTAAAAAAAATGATTCGTCAAATAATTGTAAAAACGAACTAGCAGAGTGTAACGAATTAAATATGGATATATATGTTTTTATTTTTTCGGTGATATATAAAATTAGTTCTAAAATATATTTTCTTCTCGTAATTGTTAAAATTTTCATTTTTTTTATTACATTAATTATTGTTTGGTAAATTTGTTGTCTAGTAGTTGTACATGAGCTACCATCCGAATGGCTAGAATGGTTAGAATGTTCCAAATAAACCAATGCCTCTTTCAATGTTTCCAACACAATTCGAGCATTCACATGATATATATTTACACATTCCAAACAAGATAAAAACTTTTTAATATAAAGAATAGGTTTTTTACTTTTTATTATCTTGAAAAATATCAAATTTTTAATACGACACTCATAAAATGGTAAATTCCCTTTTGTGAATAATGAAGGTTTGATACATTCAGGAAAAAAAATGCCAAAAAAGTAACGATCACTCATAGTGTTTATTAATGTGTTTATATCCAGTTGCTGACTATCACTAACATAGTCACTACTATGGTCACTGTCACGGTCACTATTACTAGAACAACTTTTATTATTTTCATTTATGTTGTTATTGTCACTAGTAAGTATACCTTCTTTGAGGAACTTATTCTCTATCCATTCTTTTTTATAATCTATCAAAGCACAAAGAGAAAAACTAATCACTGAATTATTTTTATGTGTTAGTAATAAATGTATTAACTGTTCGTTTAGTTTTAATATTATATAATCGGCATATGATCCAAAGTTATATGCTGAGTGGTTGTATGTTTTTTTGATGCAACATTCGAAAATGTAAAAATCGATGGGGTCATCCGAAAAACCACAT
>NW_022300843.1:0-578 GCF_002776525.5 Piliocolobus tephrosceles
TTAATATAATTTTTTTTAACCATTTAAGCCATATATTCATTAGGTGTATTTATATTATTTGGCATTTCTTTTTCTTGTTTCTCTTTTTCTATTTGTTCAAAATTTTTATGTTCCCATCCATTACCTCCAGCCTTAATGATACGAGCCATTGAGAGATAAATGTCAAAAAAATACAAGTTCATGCAAATTGCTATCACACAGGCAACTAAACCCCCCAATATTACCTCGGTGGAGAAGGTACTGTTTTCGCCATCGATTGAGATTTGGCTCTTAAGTATTGATGTGACAACATAGGTAATTCCACAACATAAAAATATAATAAACCACCCTATTTGAAAAATTATAATAAGGTAAAACATGATATAGTTCTTAAATATTAAACCCAATAATATTAACGTACCATAAGTAAAACTTAAAATTGACAACCAAGGTATACTACTAGATGTCCAATTTAATATAAAGCTCACGTAACACAAACATGCAATTAAAATATTTGCTTCCGCTAAGGATAAACCACAACAACAATCACGTTTATATCCGAATTTTACCATTTTGTTATTATTTGAATTAAAAGAATA
>NW_022300843.1:678-1088 GCF_002776525.5 Piliocolobus tephrosceles
TTTGAATTAAAAAAATAAAACTTTTCTTTTATTGTATAAATTATAATATTACATATTCTAATATAATTAACTTTGTTTGTTTGCACATCTACCTTGTTATACGTTTATATGTTTATCCGCCTTATATGCCCGTCTGATTGTATGTATGTGTATATTTTGTTTTTAGTTATTAATTTATATATATATACGTAAAAAAAAAAGTCAACAGATAACAATTAAAACAAAAAAAAATATATCAACAAATGACAACTTATTTAAAAAAAAGAAATTTAATTATTTAAAAAGAAAAAAAGGTTTAATTATATTTAAAAAAAGAAAAATTTAACTTTTTTAAATAATTTTTTTTTTATTATTTAAAAAAAAAGCCATTTAAATTGTGTATGCACATAAAAATATAAGTATAAATACAT
>NW_022300850.1:0-287 GCF_002776525.5 Piliocolobus tephrosceles
AGGATGTACATTTCCCAAGAGGCGTTCATCTAGGATAACTGTATCTTGGTTTCCCTAAAGGGGTAGGAGCATAACAAAGGCAGCAATTCCCAGGAAGGTCAGGATTCTGATAAAATGCCATGAAGGCCTGTACACATGGTATTTCACCCCATTTTTTTCTGATGTATACAAAAAAGTTCTAATTGTAAGATTGTATTAAATTTTAGGGTTCTGTTCTTTGGCCATTAAACCCCAGAGAGTTGCCCATGACCTTGACTTCTCTTTGGGTCAACCTGAAAGATAAGGGG
>NW_022300850.1:387-1513 GCF_002776525.5 Piliocolobus tephrosceles
TATTTCACTCCATTTTTTTCTGATGTATACAAAAATGTTCTAATTGTTAGATTGTATTAAGTTTTAGGGTTCTGTTCTTTGGCCATTAAACCCCGGAGAGTTGCCCATGACCTTGACTTCTCTTTGGGTCAACCTGAAAGATAAGGGGGAAATAACAGGATGGTTCTCTCATAAAGGCACTGGTCCTGGCATTTTTTTTGTCCAGGTGCATGAGCATGGCCCTTACAATTGGCCCACTCCATGGCCAGACCGGAGAGACATGTGTCCCTGTTTCTTTGGCTGATTGCCCTGGATTCCAGGTATTCCCTGGAGCCCCAGTGTTGCCCAGGTATCCAGGACCTCTGGGGCTTTGAAAATAGGAATGCCTTCAGGGTTGAGTGGGATGAATTGTGAGCCTGTTTTGAAAGGTACAAGCATGCTGATATGTGTCTGAATGTTTATCATCAAGTAAAACTTGAGATTAGAGATGACTCAGCATGGCCAGTAAACAAGGACCTTGAAGAGACTCCTTTAGGACAATAGCCTACATTTGGCATTCCAGAGGACAATAGCTAAGTGTCCTATCTTGCTGGGTTCAAAGAATTTACTAAGCTTTTGTGTGAAATATGAGAAAGAAACATGAGAAGAGAAAATCACAAAAGCAGGGTTTAAAGAGAGATAGGAAACATAAAACAGTTCCCAACCAGGATCAGTGTCTTGGCACAGCTGATCCCTTGGGAAAATGAAAGATATTTCCCAGGAAAAAGTGATAGTGCTCCTTAAAAGCTGTCTAGCTACTACATGGTATGGGACTTTACTATCTTCATTAGCCACCTCTCAGAGAGGACCCTGGCATTTCAGAAACCTTCCCACCTTTGCTTGTTGTCTGTAAGTGTAAACTGGGTTTTCCTGCTGGAAGGAGCAGAGGTGCTATGGCTGAGGGGAATCACGCTGTAGTTAGTTTCTAGGAACAAGGAAGAAAATAGGAGTAACTCTAGAGAATGAGAATACTCGGACTCAGCTTGTAGTGAGATTTACCAACAGCCAGTGGTTCTAAAATGGGGGTGATGATACTCCTAGCAGGATCATGATAAAGAGACATCAGTGGGCTAGGGAGATCCCAAAATGTGATGAGACCTCATCTACA
>NW_022300851.1:0-718 GCF_002776525.5 Piliocolobus tephrosceles
ATGCATATAATTATTGATTTATTAATTTATATATTTATTTAATCGCGTATATATATATGCATATATATGTATATAATATAATTAGCACCTATGATAACATACACTTTTATATAATTTTAAAAAATAATGAAAAAAAAATATTCCAAAAAATTTAAAACTAAAAATAAGAAAATGTTAATATAAAAATATATCAAAAGTAAAAAAAAAATAATAGATAAAAATATTTTTCTTTAATTTAATACAACATATATATGCTATAAGCCATAAATAAGCCTATATTTATATGCACGCAATTTAAAAATAATAAACATAAATGGATATAATGTTACAAACTAATTTTTTTGCATAATTTTAAATTATCATTTAAAATAACTATTCAAAAAAAAAAAATAGAAACAAAAGTGCATCATCATGCTTATGCTTATACATATTTTTACATATGCACATATTTATATTTATATATGTGCATGCAAATTTAATTTAATACAACCTATCAATTGTTTTATTATTATTTTATGAGTAGCGTTTATTTATAATTGTTGAAATACAGGCACTTAAGCTTAAATACTCAGACAAACTAAAAATGTATACTTTTTTTATAATGTTAAATGATTCATTTTTATATTTTAAAAAGTCCATAAAAATACATATGCCACTCCGTTTAGTATTCTACATATAATTTATATATATATAAATATGATAAAATAATAAGAAAAAA
>NW_022300851.1:818-2765 GCF_002776525.5 Piliocolobus tephrosceles
ATATATATATATATATATTTAATTATTATAGTGTACTAAATTATTTAATGTGGCCTTATTTAGGATTGATCTAGCACATAACTATAAAAGAAAAGTAAAAAAATAAAAAAACAAAAACTTTTTTTTTTTGCATGTAAATATAAAATTATTTAAACTATTTAAATGAAGATAAAATTAATTATAGAACATGCAAAAAATGTTATGAATACAAATTATGCAGTTTTTATGTTTTAAAACTTTATTTTTTTTTAAAAACACATACATACATACATACATACACACATACATACATACATACATACATACATAGGTATATACATACATAGATACATACATACATACATACATAGATACATACATACATACATAGATACATACATACATAAATACATACATAAATACATACATAAATACATAAATACATACATAAATACATACATACATACATACATACATACATACATACATACATATATACATACATACATAACATACATACATACATACATATATACATACATACGTACATACATACATACATACATTTTCAATACTTTTTTTAATTATTTTATTTTTAAGATAACCAAAGTTTAAAAATAAAGTTAATGCAAAATAGTTCTCCAATTTATAAATGCCTGTTTTCTTATTTTCATTTATTTAAATTTTATTGTTTGATTACATAACAATGAAGTATGCAAAAAAAAAGAAAAAAGAAAAAATGTATTCAAAGCAATTCACTGCGAAACTCATTTTCTTTATAATTATGTTTTTGTTTATTTGTTTTTGTTTACAATGTAAAACAACGTACTGTAAGAACATTATGAATAAGAGCAAACAACTTACTAGTACATGCGTAATGAGCTATCAACAACATCATTAGTAGCAATATGCTATTTTTATCATTACACTTAACGAATGTTTTTATTTATATTTTTTCATATTATGTAGCAAAGCAAGCATAAGTATATATATGAACTCAACATTTTTATAATTTTTTATTTTTTTATGAAAAAATGAAGAAATATCAATATCACTAAATTCATTTTTTAACAAAAACTCTAAGTCAAAATAAAATATTTTTTCTTGTTCTATTTACTTATTTACAAATTTATATATATTCATATGTGTACATATCTATACATACATGTATAAACACATTAAGCATACGAATCGTACATAATTTTCTAAACAAATACATAAATTTTAAACCATATAAATTAAAATAAGTTTAATTAATGTACTTGGTTTTTCATTTTTTTTTTTTTTTTTTTATTGTGGTACAGTTTCTATAAATATAAATTTTTTTGTTGTTTTACTTTTTTCAATTACAAACAGAAATCATTATTTAAAAATAATAAAAATGTGAAATATGATTAAAATTTGATGTGTTCTTTATTTATTTATTTTTTTTTATACATATATATATATATATATATATATATATATATATATATAAATAGGTTCATACACGTAATACCAATGAATTGTAAATAATTTTATATTGTTACATATAATAAATGAAAAATGTTGTAATTGTGGAAAACAGCAGTATTATTATTAATTATAAATCATTTCAAGTAAAACAAAATATGATTCTTAATTTTACTATTCCATGTTTACAGCTAAAAAAAAATAAATAAAAAAAAATTAAAAATAAAAGAAAAAGATTGAACATCTAAAATTCATGTTAACAAAATTAGATTTTTGTTTAGATCTTTATGTTTAACGGTTAAAAGAGGTTTACACGTATGTATATAGTACAATTATTTAAAAAAAATATATATATATATATATATATATATATATCCTAATAGGTGTTTTATTACTTTTTTTTTGTGCTAGTTAAATGCTGGTACACATAAAACATATACTTTAATTTATTACTACACTCCTCAAACGTTTTATACGTGAACTAAAAAAACTAATATAAAACAAAAATATTTATCC
>NW_022300852.1:0-1648 GCF_002776525.5 Piliocolobus tephrosceles
AAAAAAAAAAAAAAAAAAAACGTTCAAATAGGTATACACAGATAGACAGAAATAAATAAGTGTATAATTATTTTTGAATATATAAAACAGTTACAAACATATGTATATATATGTGAGCAATAAATAAAAATATGTACATCCGCGTGTGCGTCTGAAAAGTTTATGTACACTATACCATTTTCTTATTTTCCTCCTCTTCTTCTTGTGATTCTACATTTTCATGTAAACACACGGAGCAATCATTGCATAAACTACATATAGGTATATTGTGTTTGTTATTTTTTTGATTAATTTCAACATAAGTCGAAATAACAGAAGTGCTATTAAATTTTATACATTCACTTAATTTCAAATGGAAAACATAAAATAAAAATATAAGTGCGGGTGTAACGCGTATTGAAAAATGTGAAAAGTATGCTTGTATCTTTTTAAAATTTATGATATTCATTGTTTTTGTTTTTGTTTTTTATTACCCCGCAAAAAAAAGCAAAAAATAGAAAAAAAGAGCAAAAAAAAAAAAAATTTCAAAACTTTTTGTGAATAGAAGAAATAGGACACAAGTCTACAACCTCTTAAATGTTAAAAAAAACAAAATAAAACCAAAAATAAACTAATAAAAAATAATAAATAAAAATAGGTTTTTTTTTTTTTTGTTTTTTTATTTCTTTTATAAACTCGTAAATTTTGCTATTTTTTTTTTTTTTTTTAACGAAATATTTATATTTCACTTGAACCTTTTTTATATATATTTATTTTATTTTGTTTTTTTATTTTTTGTTGCAACATACAACTTTCTAAACCAAACTAATCACATAAGAAGTATACCCCATATTTTTGTTTTTAAAAATAAATAAAATAAACTAACGACGTTATATGCTTATGTATGTGTAACACATTAAACATTTTATTAATTTATTTATTTAATTTTTTTTTTTTTTTTTTTAAATAGCATCACTCTATTTGCCAAAATTAAAAGTAAATCCTAACCTACAATGATATATATATACTTCTTTATTTATTCATTTTAGTTTTTTTTTTTTTTTTATTTAGTGATTTTTTTTTAATCTTCATGCTTATACTGTGCAGACAGTTGCACGTACTTTTGTCATTTTGCTATTAAAAATTTTATTGGGGCAAGCATATGATTGTATAAGTGAATAAATAAATTCGCATATTAGTATATTAACAAACTATAAATTAACAAACTATAAATTAACAAACTATAAATTAACAAACTATAAATTAGCAAATCAGAAATTAACAAATTAATAAATTAGCAAATTAATAAATAAATTAACATACAGTTTATTAGTTAATGTTAATTTTGACAAAATTTAGTAGTAACAATGATAATTAGTGTATAATCATCAGAAAACTGTTTTTTTTTTTTTTTTTTTTTTTTTTTTTACTGGTTAATATGATGTACTATGGTATAAAACTATGATAATAGATGTCGCATAAACTGCTATTAACAAAATGGAGTGGATATAAATAAAGTTAAGAAAATTAGAAATTAACAAAATGAAATAAATAAAATCAATAAATGATTGTCAAACACAATGATGTTTTCGAGTAGAGCCAAATCATATAGATAGTTATAAAGAAACATAAGAATTCGAAAATTATACATATGTTTACATATGTGCAC
>NW_022300853.1:0-2483 GCF_002776525.5 Piliocolobus tephrosceles
CCTCCCCCCTCCCCCCTCCCCATGATAGGCCCCAGTGTTATGATTTTGTCTTGATTCATCAGAGTCACTGAGTCCCCTTGTCTGATGTTGGTGTTCTGTGGCTTCATATCCAACAGGAACACAGCAAAGCCAATCTGTGAGTGCCAGGCCTGCCCTGGGCCATCATGGGCTACTTTTCTCTTTCTCATGTCACTTATTCAACTTGCATATATTTTTTTTATTATTTCACAAGTAATAAATAGTATTTTAGAAAATTTGAAAAATACAAAAATGTTGAAGGATGAAAAAAATCACTCATAATCCATCCATCAAATATGAAATATGTGTATGGTTCTGAAGTCACAAGTAGATATTTGGTAACCCCAGCTCTCAGAAAAGAATTGAGGTTCATTGTTACAGTCCATACATTAGAATTACATATTTGAGGATGGCCAAAAGACATTTTCAGGATGGTGAGAACATTTAGTAAACGTGCCACAGAGAAGAAGTGGTATTTAGCCGGGCGTTGACAGATGCATAATTTCTGCCAGTTTTAAACTGAATCCACTGTGAGCACACGTGACCCCTGGGAAAGTCATATTATGTGAGGAACACTATGAGTGCTCTGAGGAATTAACTCCTTTTGATTCTCTTTTGACCAGAGGCTACTATGGAAGTATTTCCTACAAGGGAAGCTGAAGATCAAATAGATACTTGGCCGAGTAGTTTGTAGAATGGGATTAAAAACATATATGTTAGAGTATGTTTTCAGAACAACATAAATGCATGCCAAAAGAGCCTAGTACTGAGCCTGGCAAATCCTTGCTGCATGGTCAATGGTCCTGCCTCATGGGTTTCTCATGCTCTTCCCAGTGAGGATGCTAATCCCATGGGAAGCAAGCACTGCTGAATGAGAGAACACTTTCTTAACGGAAGAAAAACTGTACTTAAGGAGATAGAAATCAATCATTGAGTCTTTGTAGTAATTTCACCCGACTTTGAAGGATAAAAGCAATTCAGAGTTTGTGCTTCAGTGCTAAGAGTATTCTCTGCTTTCCAAATCAGTCAGTCTTTCAAAACTCCTTTTTCCAGGTTACTATTAAATACACAATTTAAAATATTCTGACAGCAAAACATTATTAAGTGCTAAAAAGTACCAGCAAAGACATGGCAAGTTCTCAAAAGGTCTAAAACGGGATCGATTCTAATCTTTCTTGGATAATTTAAGAAGCATCTTGTGTGATGATAAGGACATGAAGTAGATGACCTCTCAATGTCCTTTCTAGACTAGAAATTATATAACAATGTATTCTAATAAGTCTTCATAGTTAATGAAATAAGAGAGGGCTTCTTTTTAAACTCTACATTTTTAAAATTATTTTTTCTCTGTAAAATTAAGGCTAGTTTAAAGTTAAATTGGGTGTGAAATTGTTTCTAAAGTATTTTAAGTGAAGGGTTGCATGTAATTTTTTTTTTTATTTCACAAGTAATAGTATTTTAGAAAATTTAAAAAATATGAAAATGTTGAAGGATCAAAAAGAATCACTCATAATATACTCACCCATATATGTTTATGTTTAATAATTTGGCCCCTATTTATATATTATGTTCAGTACATGAAATCACCACAAGTGATATTTTATTCTTAGCCCTTCCTAGGTTCAACTCACCCTCTAAACTCCCTACCTGAATTCCCACTCTTTCAGTTATCACTCTTGCTTTTCCTTCTCATCACATCTGCTCTCACCTGCCATCACAAATAAATAACGTCTCTTAGGTCATTTAATAATTCTGTCTACCACTTCTACATGGAAAAACAGTGAAGAATAGAGTTGAAGATAGAAAGCATCACTTTATTTTTTATCAAACAACTTTCTTATCTTCCCCTCTTCTCCCCAGAGATTCATTTACCATTAAATGTGCTCTGTTGAAAACTGTCCACAGAGATTTTCAAGAAATTTCAGGGAAACCACTCAGCTATCTAATACGGAGACATCAAGGTGGTAGATGGCCCCTAGACGTAATGGTCACAAAGTAAAGAGAGAAGTCTTCATTACATAATTCAGTGCAAAATAATGCACTCTGCTCTATTATTTTAGTGACAGCACAAATTTCACTGAAGAAGCTAATTTTCATACAAACATTTCAAAATACATATTACTTGTATTTTTTTCAATAAATAAGAGACAGTGTTGAAAGCCACACAGATTCTAATATTAGGCAGGGTAGGTCCAATATATGTCTGTAATTATCACAATAATTAAGACATAAAAAGGTATAATAATATCTCTATTAAGAGTTTATCTTTTGGTTACTAAAAAGAAACTATGTTTAAGCCGGGTGCGGTGGCTCAAGCCTGTAATCCCGGCACTTTGGGAGGCTGAGACGGGCGCATCACGAGGTCAGGAGATCGAGACCATCCTGGCTAACACGGTGAAACCCCGTCTCTACTAAAAATACAAAAAAAAACTAGCCGGGCGAGGTGGCGGGCGCCTGTAGTCCCA
>NW_022300855.1:0-348 GCF_002776525.5 Piliocolobus tephrosceles
AAGGAGGTTATTGTGTTGCCAAACATTCAAAGTGAATCTGTGGTTAATTCTAATATCGTAAAACCATTAGGTGATGATGTATCTGTACGTCCATTTGAAGGAACTCGTTTAAGAATACGTCTTCATAAGTTGGATAATGAGAATGTATCTGAAATGAATCGTGCTAAAGATTTAAGTAAGAAAGTTATTGTTGCAAAAAAGTGTTTACAGAAACCTAAAGGTGAAAAGTCTTCAGACTTTAAAAAGGTACCACCAAAAACTGTTATTACTGCTAATCGAGTATGCTCAAAGAAAAACAACCAAATTATTATTAGAAAAAAAGGCACAGAAAGTTTAAAGGGTGCTGTT
>NW_022300855.1:448-1891 GCF_002776525.5 Piliocolobus tephrosceles
CGGTTGGATCAAGTAAGAAGTCGGTTGGATCAAGTAAGAAGTCGGTTGGATCAAGTAAGAAGTCGGTTATATCAAGCAACAAGTCTGTTGAAAACAAAAAAATTGTATTATATCGTGGTTATGATTCTGATGATGAAATAGTATATCATACCATAAAAAGTAGAAAGAGTGTTAACTGTTTAAGTGATTCTAACAATGAATTTTATGATTGTATATCTGAACCAAACATATTTGACAATGTTGCTTCTGTAAGAGATGAAAATTCAACCCAAGATGAATTTAACAGCTGCGTGTTTAAGTCAAAGATGAACAATAAATTTGTTGATGCTAAGAAATTTGAAAAGTACCAAAATAAATTGTTACATAATGGTTATTGTTCAGATGTAAATCGACCCCATAGCAGTATATTAAGAACTAATCAAAAGAGCAAACAATTGTTAGTTAAGCAACAAAAAATGATGAATAGAAAATTGGGTTTGTTGGTAAAATTTACGAAGTATGGTGATTCATTAAAATGTGCATCAACAGCAAGTGAAACAGAAAAGGAAGTGATGGAAGTTGATTTAGTAGCAGATGTTGAAGTAGAAACTTATGAAAGCAGTTGTAAATCTATTGTATGTTTGGATGATGTAAATTCAAACAATGACAACAGTGATGTAGGAAGCGTTAATTTGGAAAATGTATGTGTAGTTGCTGATAATGTAGAAGTTGAAAGAAATTGTGAAACATTAGATACAATGGACAAAGTAGAAGAAGAGAAAATGGAGAAAAATGATGATTATTCTATGTCTAAATCTAATGTTGCTGCTCCAAAAGTACGAAAGACTTCATTCAAGAAAAAAATTATGAATTTTCTTACTAAGCCTGTAACTAAGTTAAAACTTGCTGTGAATGCATGTTTTCAAAATAACAGTGAAATATTGAAACCAGTTGGATTAATTGTACCTAACGCATGTTATGTTAATGAAGATATAAACTTTAAAGTTAATGATCATTTGTTGCCTTTTGAAACTAATGATGACGATGTATTTTTATCGCGTCTAAGTAGATCTAGAGATTTTTTAAATGATTTACGTTTAAGGGAAAAATATGCAGAGCCATTATTTGAATCTAGCAACTATAATGTCAATGGACTAAAGAATCATGATGAACCTTTATTTACATTTGAAGCTGCAAAAAGAGTTATAATGAATGAAAGACTTGATTTTTCGAATTTAGAAAGTACTATGGATATGATGAACAATGATAATTTATTAGAATCTATTTTCAATGTATTGGACAAATCTAAACCATTAGAATTGAATCGGTATAGTAATGCAGTGTTAGGAAGTGAAAATAATAATTCTGGTAGTAAAACTATAACTACTTGTGAATATAAAGATGCTGAAGAAGAAACTTCAATGAAATTTAATAGAAGAGTGAATGTAGAATGTAAAAAAAAAA
>NW_022300857.1:0-479 GCF_002776525.5 Piliocolobus tephrosceles
GGGAGGGAGGGAATGAGTGAGGGAGGGAATGAATGAGCGAGGGAGGGAATGAATGAGGGAAGGAATGAGTGAGGGAGGGAAGGAACAAATGAATGAGTGAGGGAGGAAATGAGTGAGGGAGGGAATGAATGAGTGAGGGAGGGAATGAGTGAGGGAGGGAAGGAATGAATGAATGAGTGAGGGAGGAAATGAATAAGGGAGGGAGGGAATGAGTGAGGGAGGGAATGAGTGAGTGAGGGAGGGAATGAGTGAGGGAGGGAAGGAAGGAATGAATGAGGGAGGAAATGAGTGATGGAGGGAAGGAATGAATGAGGGCAGGAATGAGTGAGGGCGGGAGGGAATGAATGAGTGAGGGAGGGAATGAGGGAGGGAGGGAGGGAATGAGTGAGGGAGGGAATGAATGAGTGAGGGAGGGAATGAGTGAGGGAGGGAATGAGTGAGGGAGGGAAGGAATGAATGAGTGATGGAGGTAATGAGGG
>NW_022300857.1:579-1976 GCF_002776525.5 Piliocolobus tephrosceles
GGAATGAATGAATGAGGGAGAAAATGAGTGAGGGAGGGAATGAATGAATGAGGGAGAAAATGAGGGAGGGAATGAGTGAGGGAGGGAGGGAATGAATGAGTGAGGGAGGGAATGAGTTAGGGAGGGAATGGGTGAGGGAGGGAAGGAATGAATGAATGAAGGAGGGAATGAATAAGTGAGGGAGGGAATGAGTGAGTGAGGGAGGAAATGAGTGAGGGAGGAAATGAGTGAAGGAGGGAATGAGTGAGGGAGGGAAGCAATGAATGAAGGAGTAAGGGAGGGAATGAGAGAGAGAGGGAATGAATGAGGGTGGGAATGAGTAAGGGAGGGAAGGAATGATTGAGTGATGGAGGGATTGAATGAATGAGTCAGGGAGGGAATGAATGAGGGAGGGAGGGAATGAATGAGTGAGGGAGGAAATGAGTGAGGGAGGGAATGAGTGGGGGAGGGAAGGAATGAATGAGTGATGGAGGTAATGAGGGAGGGAATGAGTGAGAGAGGGAAGGAATGAATGAAGGAGTAAGGGAGGGAATGAGAGAGGGAATGAATGAGGGTAGGAATGAGTAAGGGAGGGAAGGAATGATTAAGTGATGGAGGGATTGAATGAATGAGTCAGGGAGGGAATGAGTGAGTGGGGGAGGGAATGAATGAATGTGGTCACTCCCCGCGGTCCCCAAGCATCCGGACACCGTGACCTTGGCGGCGGCCCCGCCGTCGGCGAAATGGGGGGCGGGGGGACCGGGACAGCCCCGGGGCCAGCACGACCGCGCGTTGGCGAACCGACTGTCCCGCGGGCTCGCGGGGCTGGGGGCCTCACGACCCGGTCCCAGGAGTTGCGTCGGCGGGGGGATGGGGGAAGGGAGTGCCCGGAAGCGCCCCCCCCCCAAGGACTCGCCCCGCCCCCGCCGCTCTCGGTCCTCCACGCCCCGTCCCCGCCCAGGGCCCGTCCCAGGATTAGGGAACATCCACACTTCTCCTCCCGTCGGTCATGCTCGCATTCGGCCTTTTGTACGGGGTCAGCTCATTGGACGGATGAGAAGGTCTCCCCGCCCACCGCCCGGACATGGCCAATTGCAAGAGGTTTCACAGGGCGCTGAACTCGCGGGAGCGTCACCGTCCTGCGACGCTTCAGGGGATCCTTAGGCCTCAGTGGTCTTTGCCCCCCGGCCCCAGGCTCTGACCCCAAGGAAACCTCGGGGACCTGTGCCTGGAGAGGTGACCGCCGGGCATCCGGGGAGACTTTGGAGGTCTCGGCCTCCTTTATCCCCTGCTGCTCGCCAGCGTGTCCTCGGGTGGACGCGGGCACCCCGAAGGGGAGTTTACAGACGCTCCCTCACATCGGGGACGCGGCTCCTTTAAGGGCGTAGGTGTCCAGGTCGCCGCCTGACTGAAAAGTC
>NW_022300859.1:0-455 GCF_002776525.5 Piliocolobus tephrosceles
CGACTTGGAAAGAAATGCTGCAGAAGTCAATGTCGAAAGGGAGACGCGGCCCTGCCGCCCGTCCTAGGGGGTCCCCAAGGCTCCAGCGTGACCCGGGTCGGCGGATGTTAAACTCTGCGCCCTAAGAGCGCTTCCCTTCCCTCCCTTTTTCGAGAGACAGAGAACGAATTTGTAAATCTAGAACTGGTCATTTCTCCAGAATGGGGCACTCGAGATGAGGGAGAGCTGAGCAGGCGCAGGAGAAGGGACGGAGGGAGCAGAGCTCTGCTTGCGCCAAGGCGACACATCCGCCCGCCCCAGCCCCAGCCCCAGCCCGCTGGGTAACGGTGTGGGTCTGAAGTCACCACCGCTGGCGACAGCCCCTCTCCCTCACCAGTCGGACTAGGGGCTTTCTTTTAACTAACGAAAACCAATCCTCAAACACAGGAGAGACAGGGGAACGGGGAGAAGATCAG
>NW_022300859.1:555-8202 GCF_002776525.5 Piliocolobus tephrosceles
AGGGAGGGAGGAGAGGGAGGGAGGGAGGAAAGAGGAGGGAGAGGGAGGAGATGGAGGGAGGGAAAGAGCCGAGAACCCAGCGGGCTTTGCACTCACCCGTGTTGTACACGTGCAGTTCGTCCACTATTCCCTCGTTGCCGCCGCCAAACACCACGATGAGCTCCTTGATGGCCACGGCGCGGTGGCCGTGGCGGGGCCGTGGCACCGGACCCGACCAGCCCACCACTCGCTTCCAGCGGGGCTGCAGGAGCACCGCTGGCGAGTTGGCGGGCGACACAGCCGAAGCCATAGTTCCGGGAAAGGGTGCGGTGGGGAGAAGTCAACAAGCGGGAAAGGAGCCCCTCAATTCCTTTCACACACCCCCTTTCGTCTAAGGCAGCTCTCACGGAGAAGCGGTTCCTCACACAGCGGTAGACGACTCCATGGAGGCCGCCATCTTAACTGCCCTCCTTCCCTTTGGCTCTTCCCTTTCTTCTCGCTCACCCCGTCTCCTCAAGAGCCGCCCGAAACTGTCGAACGCCTAGGCTCAAGAAGCTGGAGGCCGCCGAGTCCCGTCGCCCCGACTACTTGCCCGGGCTCTCCCGCTTACAAGCTCGGGCGGGAGGCCCTGGGAGCCGCCATCTTGAGCCGCCTCTCTCTCCTCCCTTCCTCAGTCGTAGCCCTCCCCCGCCGGAAATGGCGGAGCCCCGGCCCGGTTCCCACACCCCCAAGTCCCCAGCACTGGCCGGCTTCCGGGGCGGGTGGAAAGGAGCCACAAGCGCCGCGGTCGTCGCAGCCCCGCCGGCGCTCAGACCACAATTGTGGGAGCCGCCATCTTGAGACCGTCCCGCTTCCCCGCCCAGCGCCTTAGTGCAGCCGCCGCTCCCGAAACAGCCTCGACACACCTAACGAATGGAGGCGGGCCGGAGGCCGGTGGAACCAGCTCGAGCTCTTGAGGGCCGTTTGGGGGCTCGCGCCGTACGGCTTGTGAAGTCTCGCGCCTCTCCCCTTAGTCCGCCTCTGCTGCTCAGGCTGCGCCTGCCGCCGTGGGAGCCGCCATCTTGAGACTAGCTCCCCGTTCCCCCCTATTCTCTTTCTCCTGGGTCAGTTCTTCCACTGCAAACCAAACTCAAGGCAGTGTCCGATCCTCACTTCCCGCCTTATGACTCCTTCCCACAGGAGCCGCTTCAAAGAGCTAGAGTTAGGCCCCGACGCGACAACTGTACGGCAGAAGGAGCGGTAACGGCAGGGCGCTCATGCCTCCTCCCTGGGAGCCGCCATCTTGTGTGAAGAAGTAACAACTAAACATGGCGGCAGCGGAGCCGGCGGTCGGGAGAGGGGGCGGAGTCGGGTGACGTCACCGCTTCTCCCCACTCGCCCTCGCACCGCTTAGCCCCTAGGCCCAAGCCTCTTAAAGGACCCCTGCGCTGCCTCGCGGCGGGGGTGGGGGTCCGCGCGGCCGCGCGCTGGGGTAAAGCTCGAGCCGCGCTCAGGTCAGGTGCAGGCGCAGGCGCGCCCCGCCCCACGGCCCCCCCCACAGGGCGAGCCTCCACGCCTCCGCCCTGGGAGCCGCCATCTTGCCACTTCCCCTCGCCCGGCCGTCCGCGGGCGTCAATAGCGACTTTCAGCACAAAACAAAGATGGCGGCGGCAGCATCTCGGAAATGCCCGGATGAGAGTGCTAACCCCTCCGACGCGCTCGGCCCCGCCCCCCTTGGGAATAGTCTCTCCGGTCGCTGAAGGGACGCACGCCCGAGGAACTGCCTTTAACTGGCAGTGGGGACAAGGGAACGTTTGGGGAGGCGAAGAGCCACTGCAGCCGTGCCTGCGGCCGGGGAGCGAGCGTTTTCCCGCCCTGCACACACAGCAGCCGCAGGAGGCTGCCCGAGGCGCGCCGCGGGGGAGCCGGGGGCGGGGCTAGAGTGGGAGGCGACGCAGGCGAGCGCGGGTGCCCGGGGGTGGAGCCTCTGCCGGCTCCCAGGCCGCCGGTCCCGCCCTCGGGCGCCACCACCTCCGGCCGAGCCGCAGCACAGTGAGCCGGGCTGCGCGCCCCAGACCGCCGCGCGCTCGGCCGCCCCCACCGCCGAGAGGCCCACAGTCGGGCCGGTGGCGCCCGAGCCGGCCGGGCGGGCGGGCGGGCGGGAGAGCGCGGGAGGCGCTCGCGTCACCTCGCCCCGCCCGCTTCCCAGGCCCCGAGTCCCGCCCTGCGCGCAGGCGCACCGGCGCTGCTTGGGTCCGCCCTTTTCGGAGATTTGAATTTTCCCCAGCGAGGCGAGTGAGGCGAAATACCCGTATGGTGATCGCTGGCCTTTTCGCGCCAATACTGTAAGTGCTTACCGCATCCCCGGGAGGTGGGTCCTAGCCTCCCCGCCACGTTCCGCCTCCTCCAGGAGGCTGCCCGGGTGCGGCGGCGGCGGCGGCATCATTTTCTCTGCCACGCGCAGGCCGCAGCGCGGGGGCCCAAGCTGCTGCCCTCGAGCGGCAGTCGCCAGTAGAATTGGACAGACAGGTCCTGTAAGAACCTATGGCTTTTGTTGTAAACGTCTAGAAGTTCAATTAAATTACAAGATCTACCAGATCTACTGGCGGGCAGAATTACTACGTTGAAGTTACTGAAGTTATGCGTCCTGCTGGAAGACCTTGTAATTTAATGCGTTAGTAAAGAAGCACATATCACCGTCTCACACATTTTCAACAATATTTTTAAAGTCACCTGTCAACATATTGCATGAATTTTGTAATCCTCTGTGTTTTAGTTCATGCAGTTGGAAGTATCCATTTGAGAAGGGACAAAGAAGAATTCCTGCTTGTCTGGCTGTGCCACCACCTGCTCTTTGTGACCTTGGATAGTTACCTCACTTCTATGTCCCCAAGTCCCCCACCCATAGTAAATAAGAAAACTAAGGCCTGACGTGTTGGCTCATGCCTGTGATCCCAACACTTTGGAAGGATGAGGTGGGAGGATCGCTTGAGCCTAGCCGGGGCAACATAGCGAGACCCGGAGGCATGGTGGCACACGCCTGTGGTCCCAGTTATTTGGGACGCTGAAGTGGGAGGATGGCTTGAGCCAGGGAGTTCAAGTCTGCAGTGAGCTGAGATCGTGCCACTGCTCTAGCCTGCGCAACAGAGCAAGACCCTGTCTCAAAAACACACACACACACACACACACACACACACACACACACAAACAGCTGCTGGTTTCTAAGGGCCTTGCCTGGAATCAGTCCAGAAGCCAAATTAATGTTAATTGATGTCCCCTTATCCACAGAATGCAAGGAAGGTCATGCGGGGGCGGGGGGGGACATAACTAACCATAAATGCTAAAGGCCTGGAGGTGACAGTGCCTGCTGTTCAAATGTGTGCGGGAGAGTCTGGGGCCTTTAGCCAGGAGATTATCAGGCTTTCCAGGGCTTCCCTGAAAGACCCCAGACCCAGGGGCCAGTGCTGTTGAGGTGCTGGCCTTCCCATGCCAGGAGCTGGGGGAAGCTGTGATGAGATTTGAGTGTCACATAATAAGGATCATGGCAATTCGAAGGTACAGGGAAGCTAGGCTATACGGTAACCAGCTCGGTTTTCCTGGGGGTCTTGGACAGGTGCTTT
The DNA here is from genome assembly GCF_002776525.5 of Piliocolobus tephrosceles. Classification (NCBI taxonomy): domain Eukaryota; kingdom Metazoa; phylum Chordata; class Mammalia; order Primates; family Cercopithecidae; genus Piliocolobus; species Piliocolobus tephrosceles. The sequence goes on from NW_022300859.1 coordinate 4,134, forward strand.
GATTACATTGTCACTGTCAGCCTGTGTCCTGGGTCAGGTAGACTGAACCCCTGCAGCCGGAAAGAGGAGTTGCTTTCCATGTCCTTCCTGGAGTTCCTCCTTGATCAAGTTGACAGTGTTTGACTCCTGTTCCAGCTCTCTGCCCTGCTCACTGGCAGGCAGGAGGGTCAGGCTAGCACCGGTGCCATGGAGCCCTAGGTGGGTGCAGGGAAGGACCTGTAGACGTCAGGCGGGACCTCAGCTGGTGTCTCAGCTGGAGTCAGGAGCTGAACGGGGAAGTGCCTGAGAGGAAATAACAGCTGAGTCAAGGGCAGTGGCCAGGCGCTGTGAGCAAAGGGCTTTCAGGACAGAGCTGAGCCTGAGGAGCTCACAGGGCTGGATGGGGATGGCACTTTAAGTCTGGCCAAGACTTTGGGACATGATCCGGGGCATGGAATGGGAAGCTGGTCATGGAAGGGTGGAAAGCCAGGGCAGACATGATCCCATCCAGGACTGCTCAGCAAAGATGCTGGGGCTGCTGTGTGCACACTCCTGGACCCAGAGGCTTTTTTGACTGGGAGGAGGGTGCAGGAGGAGTTCGGGTGCCCCATGCTGAGATGGCAGGCTTGTGTGAAGCAAGGACATATGGAGTGATAGTGAGGGCTGTGGTTCCTATGTGGCAACACCATGCTTCAGAGGGCAGTGGGCCACCCACATGCCAAGCCTGGTGGTCCTCCTCAGCAACGGAACTCCAAGGCAAGAAGACTGAGAATAAGGCCCAGGAGGATGCAGGTGGGCCCCAGGACCTGCCTGAGAAGTGAAATAGCAAACAGGACTGGTGAAAGGGAGCAGAGGTGCTGGCTTTGTACTTTAATGTAATTGAATTGAAATTGAGCAGGGCTTCACTGGGCACCTGAGGAAGAGCAAAGGAATCAGACCCTTTCCCACCCAATTGGGGCCTAAATTGCAGTAGGGCAGATGGACATTGCACCTTAAAAATAAACATGAATCATTTGCAAATATTTTCTCCTACATTGTCTCTTCATTGTTGATTGCTTCTGTGCTGTGCAAAAGCTTTTGTCTGTTTTTGTTTTTGTTGCCCATGATTTTGGGGTCTTAGCCATAAAATCTTTCCCCAGACCCATATCCTGGAGCATTTCCCCATTTTCTTCTAGTAGTTTTATTTTATTTATTTGTTTTATTATTTGTATTTATTTATTTATTTACTTATTTTTGAGACAGAGTCTCACTCTGAAACCCAGGCTGGAGTGCAGTGGCACAATCTCAGCTCACTGCAACCTCAGTCTCCTGGGCTCAAGCGATTCTCCTGCCTCAGCCTCCCAAGTAGCTGGGATTACAGGCGCATGCCACCACCCCGGCTAATTTTTATACTTTTAGTAGAGATGGAGTTTCACCATGTTGGACAGGCTGGTCTGGAACTCCTGACCTCAGGTGATCCGCCCGCCTCAGCCTCCCAATGTGCTGGGGTGACAGGTGTGAGCCACCACACCCCAATTTTTTTTTTTTTTTTAAAGACAGAGTCTTGCTCTGTTGCCCCGGCTGGAGTGCAGTGGTGTGATCTCGGCTCAGTGCAACCTCCCCCTCCTGGGTTCAGGCATTTCTCCTGCTTCAACCCCCCCGAGTAACTGGTATTACAGACGTGCACCACCTCGCCCAGCTACTTTTTGTATTTTTAGTAGAGACGGGGTTGCACTGTGTTGGCCAGGCTGGTCTAGAACTCCTGACCTTAAGTGATCTGCCTGCCTGGGCCTCCCAAAGTGCTGGGATTACAGGTGTGAGGCACCCCGCCCAGCTCCACCGCAGTGGCCTCTTCTAGTAGCTTTCTAGTTTGAGGTCTTACATTTAAGTCTTTAATCCGTTTTGAGTTGGTTATTGTGTGTGGTGAGAGATGGGGTCTAGTTTTCATTCTTCTTCACATGCTTATCCAGTTTGCCCAGTGCCATTTATTGAAGAGACTGTCTTTTTCCCAATGTAGGTTATTTGTGCCTTTGTACTACTTATAATAGCTAAGATATGGAAGCAATCTAAGTGTCCATCAGTGGATTGATATGTAAAGAAAATGTGGTATATACACACGATGGAATACTATTGAGCCATTTAAAAATAAACTGTTGGCAGGCGTGGTGTTTCAAGCCTGTAATCCCAGCACTTTGGGAGGCCGAGGCGGGCAGATCACCTGAGATCAGGAGTTCGAGACCAGCCTGGCCAACATGGTGAAACCCCATCTCTACTAAAATACAAAAATTAGCCAGGTGTGGTGGCGGGGGCCTGTAATCCCAGCTACTCAGGAGGCTGAGGCAGGAGAATTGCTTGAACCCGGGAGGCGGAGGCTGAGGTGAGCCGAGATTGTGGAACTGCACTCTAGCCTGGGTGACAGAGTGAGACCCTGTCTCAGGAAAAAAAAAAAACCAAACAACTATTGGCTGGGTGCAGTAACTCACGCCTGTAATCCCAGCACTTTGGGAGGCCAAGGTGACAGGATCGCTTGAGCCTAGGAGTTTGAGACCAGCCTGGGCAGTATAGCAAGACCCTATCTTTCAAAAAAATTTAAAAAATTTGCCAGGCATGGTAACATGCCTGTGGTCCCAGCTACCTGGCAGGCTGAAGTCAGAGGACCACATGAGCCTGGGAGGTGGAGGCTGCAGTGAGCTGCAATCACACCACTGCACTCAGCCTGGGAGACAGAGCGAGACCCTGTCTCAAAGAAATAAACAAACTGATAAGATAAATCTTGTTATTTGTGGCAACATGGATGAGCCTAGAGGACGTTATGTTAAGTGAAATAAGCCAGGAACAGAAAGATAAATATTTTATGTACTAATTCTTATGTAAAATATTTAAAAAATCAAGCTCATGGAAACAGAAGCATAGTGGGTGTTAGAAGCTGGAAAGATGAGAGAGTAGGGAAAGATTCGAAGGAGTCGGATAACAAATACAAAATTCCAGCTTCATAGCATGAATGGATCCTGCTGTTCTGCACTGTAGGGTGAGCCCTGTTAACTATAATTTCTTGTGTATTTTCAAAAGACTGTAAGAAGGGATTTGGAATGTTCCCAACACAAAGAAATGATAAATGTTCCAGGTGATGGATATGCTAAGTACCTTGTTTGATCATTATACATTATATACATGTATCAAAATGTCACTCCATATGCTATTAAAAATAATAAAATAGGCTGGGTACAGTGGTTCGTGCCTGTAATCCCAGCACTTTGGGAGGCTGAGGTGGGTGGATCAGTTGAGGTCAGGAGTTCAAGACCACCCCAGCCAATATGGCGAAATCTCATCTCTACTAAAATACAAAAATTAGCTGGGTCTGATGACTCCCACCTGTAGTTCCAGTTACTTGGGAGGCTGAGGCAGGAGAATCACTTGAACCCGGGAGGCAGAGGTTGCAGTGAGTCGAGATCCTGTCACTGCACTCCAGCCTGCCCCACAGAGCGAGACTCTGTCCCAAAAAAATAAATAAAATAGGCCAGGTGTGGTGGCTCATACCTGTCATCCCAGCACTTAGGGAGGTCGAGGCAGGTGAATCACAAGGTCAGGAGTTCGAGACCAGCCTGGCCAACATGGTGAAACCATGTCTCTACTAAAAAAAAAAAAATACAAAAAGTTAGCTGGGCGTGGTGGCAGGTGCCTGTAATCCCAGCTACTCAGGAGGCTGAGGCAGGAGAATCCCTTGAAAACGGGAGGCGGAGGTTGCAGTGAGGCGAGATCACGCCACTCCAGCCTGGGCAACAGTGCAGACAGTGCAAGACTGCGTCTGAATAAAAAATAAAATAGGCCAGGCACAGTGGCTCATGCCTGTGATCCCAGCACTTTGGGAGGCCGAGGCAGGTAGATCATGAGGTCAGGAGTTGAAGACCAGCCTGACCAAGATGGTGAAACCCCGTCTCTACTAAAAATACAAACATTAGCCAGGCTAATTTTAGCTGTAATTCCAGCTACTCAGGAGGCTGAGGCAGGAGAATCACTTGAACCCAGGAGGCGGAGGTTGCACTGAGCCAAGACCACACCACTGCACTCCAGCCTGGGCAACAGAGCAAGAGTCTGTCTCAAAAAAACAAAA
>NW_022300861.1:0-185 GCF_002776525.5 Piliocolobus tephrosceles
TATACATTTTAGCCGGGCGCGGTGGCTCAAGCCTGTAATCCCAGCACCTTGGGAGGCTGAGACGGGCGGATCACGAGGTCAGGAGTTTGAGACCATCCTGGTCTACACGGTGAAACCCCGTCTCTACTAAAAATACAAAAAACTAGCCGGGCGAGGTGGCGGGTGCCTGTAGTCCCAGCTACTCG
>NW_022300861.1:285-1856 GCF_002776525.5 Piliocolobus tephrosceles
AAAAATACAAAAAACTAGCCGGGCGAGGTGGTGGGTGCCTGTAGTCCCAGCTACTCGGGAGGCTGAGGCAGGAGAATGGTGTGAACCCCGGAGGCGGAGCTTGCAGTGAGCTGAGATCTGGCCACTGCACTCCAGCCCGGGCGACAGAGCAAGACTCCGTCTCAAAAAAAAAAAAAATATATATATATATATATATACATTTTAATTTAACTTTTTATCATTTCATTAAGACAGCATCCTAAAACTGAACTTAGTGGTTCAATGGGTAAAACAGTTTTATAGCCTGTTGGTTCCTTGTCTCTCTTAATGACATAACACCTTTTAAAAGCTTTCTAAATTCATTATCTCTATTCCCTAACCCCTTTCTTACCCAAAACCCAGTCCAGGCAGATTTTGATCCCTATCCTTGTATTGGAATCACTTTGTTAAGGTCACCAATGGCTTTCATAGCCTCAAATCCGATGATCCATTACCATGTTTTATCTTACTGAATTTCTCAGAATAATTTGACAGTTTGGTTATTCTCTCTTTAAAACATTACCTTTGCTTGAATTTGGGGATTCCACACTTTCCTGGTTTGCCTTCAACCTCACAAGACACTCCTCCTCAGCCTCCTTTTCTAGCTCACCTTGCTCTTGCTGACCTCTAGATACTGTGTTGTCTCAGGGCTCAGTCCTCAAACATACATGCCATCTACATGCACTGTCTAAGTGATTTCATCCAGGAATATGGCTTTAATTACCATCAATACATTGATGACTCCTAGATTTATACCTCCAACCAACCCCTCTCTGTTGAAAGCCAAGCTCATATACACTATAATCTATATAACATCTATGCCAGATGTCTGTCTGGCATCTAAAATCTAAGATATCCCCAACATGCCTTATTCCCTCCCTTAGGCTCATCCCTCACTCTTTCCCATCTCAAGAAAACAGTGATATAATTCACGCACTCGCTACAGCCAAAAATACTGGAATCTTCTTTAATTCTTCTCTTTCCCCTGTACTCCACATTGTCAACAAACTGGCCACATAAGATTTATTTTCTGTCAAAAAAAAAAAGCCTGACTTCATTTTTTAATTCAAATAAGAATGTTACATGATGGGTTCCAGTGACAACCCAGTCATTTCATAATTCTCATTCTAAAGTAGATAGATGAATATGGTAAGGAACCTTGCATTGAAACTGTCACCGGTTGAAATATATTCCTGTTTTGCAATATTTCTTGCTTAGTTGTTAAGGGCTCTCCCTCAGACTATAGAAGCTAATAAATTGTCTCTTTATTTGGCACCTTGGGAATTTTTTTTTTTTTAGTACCCTGGACCAATGCACCTTTCTGGATGGTTGAAATGTACACTTTTACTTTAAGGGGTAGGAGGTAAGGGTAATGTTGGAAAGAGAAATAGGAAAGAAGCAGCAGCATGACATTTGGACCCTCAAGTATGTTCTAGAGCAGGCTGGTTTTAAGAAAGTCCTCATTTGCCTCAACTTTAATGACTCTGGGCCTAAACGGGACAGGATCACAATCACATTTGTCACCAGCAAACTCATATCTAGATGGCATACGA
>NW_022300862.1:0-391 GCF_002776525.5 Piliocolobus tephrosceles
ATATATATATATATATATGTAAACGTTTAAAATAAAATGCTTTAGAAATAATACTATTAAAGAAAAAACAAAAAAAATAGATTTTTAAAATATAAATAAAATACTAAAATATATGTAAAATTTAATTAAGACATTATTTTCGTTTACGAAAATCAAAAAAAGATTAATACAAGCAAAAAATTAATTAAATAGCGTTTTAAAAAATATACCTCATATGATAATAATTTTTGTGTTTCATTTTTTTTTATTTTTATTAAAACTGATACAAGTTAAAGAAATGCATATAGCTAAGCATGTATATATGCATATAGCTAAGTATGTATATATGCATATAGCTAAGTATATATATATGTATACATCTAAGTATGTATATATGTATACATCTAAGTAT
>NW_022300862.1:401-1080 GCF_002776525.5 Piliocolobus tephrosceles
TATATATATATATATATATATATATATATATATATATATATGTATATAGAGTACGCGCGTGTGTGTGTGTGTGTGTTTGTCTGTAACTGTATTTATGAATAACATCAAATCAACATGTAAACTATTTAAATTTTAATAAGTTCCAACTTTTTAGATAGGTAATTAAAAAAAAATTTTTGGCAATAAGTTATTTAAAGAGAACAAAAATCTGCTTATAATATAAATATATGTATATTAAAATGTACATAAAAAAAAAAAAAAAAAAAAAAAAATTACAAAAATATATAATTTTATTAACACTATGTAATTTTCATAAATGTAAAATTATATAGCAAGGGAGGGAAAAAAAATTAGCAAATTATTAATTTTTCACTTTTTTGCTTTTCTATCAAATAAATGATATATTTAAAAAAAACCAACTGATCTAGTAGACAATATATATAAAACACAATTCATTGAAGAAGTAAAACGTAGAAAATAAAAAAAAGATGTTGGCATAAATTGTCCTTTATTTTTATTTTAATTATAATAAATAAATAAATAAATATAAATATATATATAGACAAACTAGATGTTTTTAATTTAACATAAATAATGTAAACTTTTCTATTATAGTATTAATTAAAATTTTATGCTCTGAAAAAAAACGAAAATTAAAAAATTTGTGTTTTTTTTTTTT
>NW_022300863.1:0-1407 GCF_002776525.5 Piliocolobus tephrosceles
AACAAATATTTAATTATCATGTTAAAATAAAAAAAGAAAAAAGAAAAACTAGTGGACTTGTATATCAAACAAAAAACTTAAAAGAGTAACATCTATACATATTTTAAAATGTAAATCTTTCTTTTTTTTTTTTAATATTATTAGCAAAATTTTCACTACTTTGTTCTCTTTTTAAAAAAAAGTTAACATACACATATATATATATGTATATACATTGACATTTGATTATTTTAAACAATCTAATAACGACATAGAGATATGCTGCTATATAACGATATGTTTTTGTTATGAATAAAAATCTTGATAAGTGTCAAAAAACAAAAAAAAAAAAGACAGAAAACCTTTGAGCTGTTCTCACATGTTTTTATACACCATTTTATACTATATTATAGTAAACCTATGTAATATTTTTTTTTTCTTAATAAAATGTATTAAATCATAACTGTTTTCACTTTTACAGTTTAATTTTTACACTATATATAGGGTTCATGTTTGTTTCTTTTACTTTTCCTTTACATATACATATATAACCCGTGTACATTTAACTCTTCAGACTTATAAACAACAATAGTCATAAAAATAAAATAGTCATAAAAATAAAATAGTCATAAAAATAACAACATGAACCAATTAATAGCTAATAAATTTTTTTCAAAGTGTGAGAGCACATGTACATTACTGTTTACCTAAACAAACCGTTATTACACATCCGTACACATATATTTATAATAATTAATGTATATGTTCATTGTTGTAAAAAAAAAAAAAAAGGTATTTCCCATACATATATATATATATTTAAAAATAGCTATATAAATAACAGATATATTTGTAATAAAATATTCATAACACTTTATTTAACATTGCTTTTTAAAAACTTGTTTTTTAAAAAAACAATTTCTTTAAGTTGAAATGGTAAATACGTAGTAAAAAATATTAGAAAACAAATCTACTATAGAGGAGTTACTAAGAAGAATAACCTATAAACTCACTAACAATTTTTACATTTAATTTATTCAATACTTAATTTTACCTTATATTAAACAAGAAAAAAGATAAATGGAAAATTGCGAAAAATAAAAAATAACAATGTGCATGTATATATATATATATATATTAATAAGTACAAATTTCATTTTGTGCGATCTATTTATGCATTTAAATCTCTTTCTTCAAAATATATATTATAAATGTAAAATATATAATATACGTAGAAATTTTTACATTATTTGCTGTTATAGATATACCAAAAAAATATACAAATTATATTTATATTGTATAATGTTTTTGTACCAAATTAAAGCAGGTAATCGAGTTTTGACAAAAAATATGCACACAAATAAATGTATGTATACATATATAAACTAAAAAAAAAACAGAACTGAATATACGTTTTTCTGGCCATAT
>NW_022300864.1:0-6592 GCF_002776525.5 Piliocolobus tephrosceles
TTTTATTAAGTGAAAAAGGCAAGTTATAGAGTGTTATCTATAGAACAAACAGGTAAAGACCATGGGCTTTTCCTAGAAAAATCACAAGTTAGTAGACATTCGAAATTCAGTTTGGAAAAAGGATTACTGAAGGAAAAACTGTGAAAGCTCTTAAACTTCTTTAGCTATAAAGTTATAATTAGGGCAGAGGTCACTATCAGTAATGCAAATGTTCTTAATTATGTCAACATTCCTAACTAATTCATTAACTGGATATATTTTCTAAGTATTCACTCTACTCTAGAACAATTTTCTTTTACATTATATTTTTGTGATTCCAAAGATAATACCGTGGTAATTGAAATACACTGAGTGACTAGCAGGTGACTAACACAAAGTGTTCTGTAAATATTTTGATAAAACCGGAGATTAACTAAAAGTTACTTTTAGCCATGATACTTTCTTACTTACTGTAGAGATTTTCCTTTGAATGAAAGAAATCAAACTGTCATTATTTTCTACTAACATATCATTAGCACAAATCAATTATAACTCTAGAGATATGATGTTTCCTAAATGTTATGCTTTGGCATGCAATTTGAATTCAACATAGCTAACAGTCAAAAAGGAAATTAAATTTATCTCTGGTCAGATATGACTACCAGTATAATTTATCAGAAAGAAATTGATAAAATAAAATCTCCCACCAAGTCACTTAAGGAGCATCTTCTTTCCATTTAAAGCAGTGTTTCGAGTTAAATTTATAGCACTAAATGCCCACAACAGAAAGGAGGAAAGATCTAAAATTGACACCGTAACATCAAAATTAAATGAACTAGAGAAGAAACAGCAAACAAATTCAAAAGCTAGCAAAAGATAGGAAATAACTAAGATCGGAGCAGAACTGAAGGAGATAAGAGACACGAAAATCCCTTAAAAATATCAATGAAACCAGGAGCTGGTTTATTGAAAAACTCAACAAATAGATAGACCACTAGCCAGACTAATAAAGAAGAAAAGAGAGAAGAATCAAAGAGACGCATTGAAAAATGATAAAGGGGATATCACCACCAATCCAACAGAAATAAAAACTACTATCAGAGGATGCTATAAACATCTATACACAAATAAACTAGAAAATCTAGAAGAAACTGATAAATTCCTGGACACATACACCCTCCCAAGTCTAAGCCAGGAAGAAGTCAAATCCCTGAATAAACCAATAACAAGTTCTGAAATTGAGGCAGTAATCAATAGTCTATCAGCCAATAAAGCCCAGGACCAAATAGATTCACAGCCATATTCTACAAGTGGTACAAAGAAAAGCTGGTACCATTCCTTCTGAAACTATTCCAAACAACATTAAAAGAGGGAATCCTCCCTAACTCATTTTATGAGGCCAGCATCATCCTGATACCAAAATCGGGCAGAGACACAACAAAAAAAAGAAAATTTCAGACCAATATCCCTGATGAACATTGATGTGAAAATTCTCAATAAAATACTAGCAAATTGAATCCAGCAGCACATCAAAAAGCTTATCCACCAAGATCAAGTTGGGTTCATACCTGGGATGCAAGACTGGTTCAACATACACAAATCAATAAACGTAATCCATCACATAAACAGAACCAATGACAAAAGCCACATGATTATCTCAATAGATACAGAAAAGGCCTTTGATAAAATTCAACACCCCTTCATGCTAAAAACTCTCAATAAACTAGGTATCAATGGAACATATCTCAAAATAATAAGAGCTATTTATGGAAAACCCACAGCCAATATCATACTGAATGGGCAAAACCTGGAAGCATTCCCTTTGAAAACCAGCAGAAGACAAGGATGCCCTCTCTCACCACTCCTATTCAACATAGTATTGGAAGTTCCAGCCAGGGCAATCAGGCAAGAGAAAGAAATAAAGCGTATGCAAATAGGAAGAGAGGAAGTCAAATTGTCTCTGTTTGCAGATGACATGATTGTATATTTAGAAAACCCCATTGTCTCCTTAAGCTGATAAGCAACTTCAGCAAAGTGTCAGGATAAAAATCAACGTGCAAAAATAACAAGCATTCCTGTACACTAATAACAGCCAAACAGAGAGCCAAATTGTGAGTGAACTCCCATTCACAATTGCTACTAAGAGAATAAAATACCTAGGAATACAACTTACAAGGGATGTGAAGGACCTCTTCAAGAACTACAAACCACTGCTCAAGGAAACAAGAGAAGTCACAAACAAATGGAAAAACATTCCATGCTCATAGATAGGAAGAATCAATATTGTGAAAATGGCCATACTGCCCCAAATAATGTATAGATTCAATGCTATCACCATCAAGCTACCACTGACTTTCTTCACAGAATTGGAAAAAACTACTTTAAACTTCATATGGAACCAAAAGAGTCTGCATATCCAAGACAATCATGGGCAAGAAGAACGAAGCTGGAAGCATCACGCTACCTGACTTCAAACTACACTACAAGGCTACAGTAACCAAAACAGCATGTTACTGGTACCAAAACAGATATATAGACCAGAACAGAATGGAGGCCTCAGAAATACCACCACACAGCTACAACCACCTGATTTTTGACAAATCTGACACACACTAGCAATGGGAAAAAGGTTCCCTATTTAATAAATGGTGTTGGTAAAACTGGCTAGCCATATGCAGAAAACTGAAACTGGATCCCTTCCTTACACTGTATACAAAAATCAACTCAAGATAGATCAGACTTAAACATAAGACCTAGGACCATAAAAATACTAGAAGAAAACCTGGGCAATACCATTCAGGACATAGGTATGGGCAAAGAATTGTCTAAAACACCAAAACCAATCATAACAAAAGCCAAAATTGACAAATGGGGTCTAATTAAACTTAAGAGCTTCTGCACAACAAAAGAAACTATCATCAGAGTGAACAAGCAAACTACAGATAGGGAGAAAATTTTTGCAATCTATCCATCTGACAAAGAGCTAATATCCAGAATCTACAAAAAACTTAAACAAATCTACAAGAAAAAAAGAAACAACCCCATCAAAAAAATGGGCAAAGGATATAAACAGACACTTCTCAAAATAAGACATTTATGCAGCCAACAGGCATATGAAAAAATGCTCGTCATCACTGGTCATTAGAGAAATGCAAATCAAAACCATCAAAACCACAATGAGATATCATCTCATGCCAGCTAGAATTGCCATCTTTAAAGAGTCAAGAAACAACAGATGCTGAAGAGTTTGTGGAAAAATAGGAATGCTTTTACACTGTTGGTGGGAGTGTAAATTAGTTCAACCATTGCTGAAGACAGTGTGGCAATTCCTTAAGGATCTAGAGCTAGAAACACCATTTGACCCAGCAATCCCATTACAGGGCATATACCCAAAGGATTATAAATCATTCTATGATAAAAGTGCATGCACATGTATGTTTATTATGGCACAAATCACAATTGCAAAGACTTGGAACCAACCCAAATGACCATCAATGATAGACTGGATAAAGAAAATGTAGCACATATACACCATGGAATACTATGCAACCATAAAAAAGTTTGAGTTCTTGTCCTTTGCAGGGCCATGGATAAAGCTGGAAACCATCATTCACAGCCAGCTACCACAAGATCCAAAAACCAAAACCACATGTTCTCACTCATAAGTTGGAGTTGAACATTAAGAACACATGGACACAGGGAGGGGAACATCACACACCAGGGCCTGTTGAGGGTTGTGGGCTGGGGAGGGATAACAAGAGAAATACCTAATGTAGGTGATGGGTTGATGGGTGCAGCAAACCACCAGGGCACATGTATACCTATACAACAAAACTGCACGTTCTGCACATGTAACCCAGAACTTGAAGTATAATAATAATAAAACAGAGTGTCTTCCTTCTGGAAAAAGACTACAGAAAAGCAAGTAATTTCCATGTAATAATTGCATAATGTAACTACTATATGGCAATGCCGCATCTCTTTAGAAGTAGTGATTTTCACAGCAAGAATTCTGCTTTGCTTCTCATACTTTTAACTAGACAATGCTGAATCTCAACAAAGAGCTACACAATTGCAAAAGAATACCTTCTCTGAGCAACCAAAATCACCACCATTAAGTGCTGAATTATTCAATGAGGGATAATGGTACTCAAAATATAGCTGCTGGCTCTAACAAGTCACTTTTGCTTGTTTATCGGGTTAGAATAGCCAGTAGGAGGTTGGCAATGAATTCTCTTAAGCATCACAGAACAGTTTCTTTTTGCGTTTTCCTGATATACATATCTATTTTTTTTTGGTACAGCCAGAACTTCTAATTTACTCAGAGTTATGTCATCTGCCATCTGAAACACTAGGTGAACCAAAAATGTGGTCTGCAGACTAAGCCAGCCATGCATATTTGTGCATGAAGAAAATCCTATGGAAAGAACTTGATGAGGCTCAGCTCCCTCCTAATGTAGACACTCTGGGGTCTCAATCCCTTCTACCTCTACTTTGATTCCTCAGCACTTCCTATCTGTATTATTCACATAAAGGAGATTTGGATTAATATTTTTTAAAAAACGGAAACCTTCCATGGCGTCTCATTACTCAGAACATGGATCAAAATCCTTATTATTCTGCAAATTCTGAGTGATCTGGACTCTACACATATCTCTCATCTCTCTTCCCCTTCCTGAGCTTCAATTTCATGTTCTTTTAACTTCCTAAACACTCCAATCTCTTGTCATATGCTTTTCCAACAGTCTGGAGTACCCTTTATTTTCATCATCTTTTGCCTAGATGGCAACTCCTATCCTTCAGGTCTCAACACAGCTGCACTTTCTTAGGACACCATTCATATCACAAGGGTTTTTTTGTTACATTGCTTTTTTTTCTCCTAGAAATAAGATGTTTCACATGAGAGCACTTATCTCAGTTTTGAATTATACATTCACTAGTGTGATGTCTTATGATGCTTATGTCTCTTACTAGACTACAAACTCAGGAGAGCAAGAAACATTTAGGCTTTGCTCATCATCATCTCCTCATTGCCAAAGGTATTGCCTTACACAGAGTAGGCATGCCATGAATAAAGCTGTTTAAATAAATAGTGAGTACATATAAAATAATTGGATGCCAATAAAAAATGAAGAAATATAGCAAAAATTGTAGCTTAACCACATTGTACGCTACCTCCTTGTAAGGTTCTTGCCATTGAATATTTTTCTCATTCACTCTCACGAAGTAATCAGAACCCAAATCCATGTCTTCTATCCCATCACCTCTCTTTGCATCAGATCCAATTCCTGCCTACCTATAAGCTACCCCCATCTCAAACAAAAATCTTTAGCATTCAGCCTCCACAAACTCAGCAAATCCAAAGGTTCATTTATTTTCCTCTTCTGGCAGTTTCTATCTAAGTAGCCTCACTGCTTTTTGTAGTGATTCAAACTGACATCTTGGGCCCCCTCAATGGTCTCAACAAGTCTTATTAGTTTTAGTTTCAATCAATTGATCTATGATTGCCACTCTAGGTTCTTCTTATTACTTCATCTCTGAAATATTATAGTAAGTTTCAAACAATTTTCTCTAACCACAGATTCTCTAAGCTGCCATTTTCCATCAACTGGTAGCCAATTTTTCTTTCTGAAACCCAATACTGATCCTTTCATTTCCTATTAAAACTTTCAAGGGAAAGGCGGCCAACAACTTCCTGTTGAAGGGGTGCCAGGAGCTGTAATCTCGATGGAACGGAAAGAGAAGGTAGTAGTGACTTTGTTTTGATATTGTATTTCCAAAGCAATCTCACTATTCGTAGATTTATTTGTTCCTGTGGGTGTTTGCAGAGGCACACTGATATACACTCTGAATGATGACTAACTGTCCTCCTAGTGCTGTCTCACTGCTCACCTATCAGGTGAGAACAATGTGCAAGTTTCCAAGCCTAGGGGAGCTCACACAGGGTCATGGAAAGGGATGGGGGCACATCCCAACACAGTATCTAACCAGCTGCTGAACTAAATTCTCATTTATAAAGTCAAGATGTTATGTGCTCCTAATCTGTCGTGAGTATTACAAATGTCTACCCAATATTGTACCTGGAACATAGTAATTACTCAAAATTGGTAGCTATTTTTATTATCATTCATTTCTGTTGGGCTAATTTATCATCTGATGCAAACCTAATTTTCCATCATTTTCCTAGAACAACATCTAAAAGGGAACCAATGGTAAGAATTTGCAGCACCTCGATGTCCATATGTTCAATGATGCTGCTAACTTTGCCCATCTCATTCTCTCCCCCTAAAAAGCCTTTTATCTTCTTATTTACCCAATAAGTGTTCACTCATCCTCCAATATTTAATTTGTATATTGATGAAACTTTCCACATTTCTGGAGGCCAAGTATGCTACACTCTCATACCTAACAACAGATTTTTTATAAACACTCTTATAATATTTTTCAATTATTTATTTACCTGACTGTGTCTTCTCTAAGACTAAAAACTCATGGAAACCAGGAATTCTCTTTCATTTCACCTCAAATAGTGTCTGGCACATGGGAGATTACTCAATAAATGTCAGCAGAATAAGTATGCTCAGAACTTGTACAAATTCCATTGTCCACTAAG
>NW_022300866.1:0-493 GCF_002776525.5 Piliocolobus tephrosceles
TATATTCCATGCTGAAATTCAAATTGGTTTTTTCTTCTAAATAATTATCAATTGCAGTAGATATAAATATATTAAAACCTGAGACAGGACAAAATATTCAGTATTTTAAAATTATTTTGAAATCAAACTATTGCTCTAATCAGAAACTATAGTTGCATTTTTAAATAAAATGTTGACTTTTCTGAATGACTTTCAGGAGATGCTAGCAAAACTCTTTCTCTGTTTATTATAAAAGCTGTTATATTAATATAGTCATAATAAATATTAGCATATATTAATCTAATACTTCTAAGTATGATAACATGGGAATGTAATTGAGACAAATACAAAATCTATAATGTAAAAATGTGAAAATTGTAATTGAATATTAATGATCAATAAAAATTACATCCTAAGCAATATTTTTACAAAAGTAGCAATGATTGATAGAAAACATCATTCAGATGGGCACAAATAGAATAAAATATTTTTGAATCAGTAGAAACTTCTTTAT
>NW_022300866.1:593-1593 GCF_002776525.5 Piliocolobus tephrosceles
AAAATGTGAAAATTGTAATTGAATATTAATGATCAATAAAAATTACATCCTATGCAATATTTTTACAAAAGTAGGAATGATTGATAGAAAACATCATTCAGATTGGCACAAATAGAATAAAATATTTTTGAATCAGTAGAAACTTCCTTATTTTATGTAGTTTACTCTGAGAAATATCATGTGAAATAATATAAGAATGCATGTTTCCTTAGAAGTTTGAAAGAAGGACACTCAGTAATTTGAGTGACCTATTCTTGTTATATTTCCCTTCACCATCTGTTCTCTTTCATTTGTATTTATTTATTTACTTATTTATTTTCGTGTGGAGTCTTGCTCTGTCAGCCAGGCTGGAGTGCAGTAGTACTATCGTGGCTCACTGCAAACTCCACCTCCCTGGTTCAACAGATTCGCTTGCCTCAGCCTCCCGAGTAGCTGGGATCATAGGTGTGTGCCACCACGCTTGATCGATTTTTGTATTTTTAGTAGAGGTGGGGTTTTGCCATGTTGGCCAGGGTGGTCTTGAACTCCTGACATCAGGTGATCCGCCCACCTCGGCCTCCCAAAGTGCTAGGATTACAAGCCTGAGCCACTGTGCCTGGCCTTGTCTTTTAGTTATAAATTTTAAGGTGAGAATATTTCATAGTTTAGTAAGAGAGAAAGGGAAGATGCAAATTACCATTATGAATACATATGTGCTTGTAAGCCTGTATCTATCATGTTTCATCCATAAATATCTTTGCAGTCCTCAAAAATTATTTGTATTCACTCTACATTCTGCCTTGATTTATTACATTTTTACTCTTTGAGTGCACCCACAAAAGTGTGGACTTAGTTTATACCAGTAAATGGTACTATTTAAAATATCCAACACATGTTCATTGTCAAAACTATAGAAAAGTAAAAATATATTTAGTTTCACATTTCACAAATAGCTATTATTATTATTTTTCCAGGTGTGTGTATGTGTTGTGCAGGCTGGGGTAAGGTGGCTATGTCTGTG
>NW_022300867.1:928-1175 GCF_002776525.5 Piliocolobus tephrosceles
AAAAAAAAAAAAAAAAAAAATAAATAAATAAAATAAAAAAAATAAAAGTAGCAAGAACCATATGTGATGCGACTGTGTTAGCGCGCGCACATGTACACATCTGACAATTTTTATGTATCTTTATTTTTTTGATTTTTTATTTTTTATAATTTTTTTTTTATTTTTTATAATTTTTTTTTTTATAATTTTATTTTTTATAATTTTATTTTTTATTTTTTATTTTTTATTTTTTATTTTTATTTTTTAT
>NW_022300873.1:0-1019 GCF_002776525.5 Piliocolobus tephrosceles
AAATAAATAAATAAATAAATAAATAAATAAATAAATAAATAAATAAATAAATAAATAAATAAATAAATAAATAAATAAATAAATAAATAAATAAATAATAAATTAATTAATTAAATTAATTAATAAAATAATAAATAAATTAATATAATAATTAAACAAATTAATTAATAATAATTAAATAGTAGGTAATTTATTATGTTAATAAATTTTAATATTAAAATAACTAATTTATAATTTAATTTACTATTTTGTATTAATTTACTAATTTTACAAAATTATTATTTATCTTATTTTTTTTTTAAATATTATTTTTTTTTAAATTATGATTTTTTTTTACATATTATAGAAAATATTATTAAAGTATGTGTATTTCACCAATTGTTTTATTAAAATATATTAAACATAAAATTCAATTTATTATATAACTGTGTATTTTTTAATGGAATTACATGTATTATTTTAAGAATAAAAATAATATTGGTTAATGGTATTATTTGTTATATAAACATATATATATTTGTTTTTTTTGTTTAAAACCCTTTATTATTATAGAATGCTTGAAAAATAACATTTCCGCTTTTAATGCCGTTTTAAATAAATGAGAAATTAGAATATCCAGATGTTCCATTAGAGAGTTTTTTATGTAGTAACAAAACCAGTTGTGTTTTTTCTGCTGACATTTCATTTTTAAGGTACTTTCATGTGTCTATTAATGAAAAGAAAAAAAGAATAATTATAAAACTAAAAAAATGATTGTTATAAAGAGTAAAGTAAAACTACTAATAACACTGGCTGGCTCTGAACAATACTAATTAGTTTACAAGTATAATGTAAACATTTTCTGGGTATTTATTTTAAACAACTGTGTTTTTTAGTAAACAAATATGACTAAAAATAAATGTTTTTAATTTGAGCTTATTGCTCAAAAATATAAAGGTACTCATGGACTAAAAGTTACATTTATTTCATGAAGTTTAAAATAAATAGAATATGTTCAATAGTGTTAGATTGAAAAATAC
>NW_022300874.1:0-1354 GCF_002776525.5 Piliocolobus tephrosceles
CGCCCAGGCTAGAGTGCAATGGCACGATCTCAGCTCACTGCAACCTCCCCCTCCCAGGTTCAAGGGATTGTCCTGCCTCAGCCTCCTGAGTAGCTGGGACTACAGATGCATGCTACCACGCCCAGCTAATTTTTGTATTTTTAGTAGAGACAGGGTTTCACCATGTTGGTCAGGCTGGTCTTGAACTCCTGACCTGGTGATCTACCTGCCTTAGCCTCCCAAAGTGCTGGGATTATAGGCGTGAGCCACCTTGCCCAGCCAAATCTAGGGCTGCAGCACGGCAGCAACATACAAATAGAATTGAATTCCACAGTTTTGTTATCCCTGTTTTTTGTTTGTTCGTTGTTTTTCGAGATGTAGTCTTGCTCTGTCGCCTAGGCTGGAGTGCAGTAGTACGATGTCAGCTCACTGCAACCTCTGCCTCCCGGGTTCAAACTGTTCCCCTGCCTCAGCCTCCCGAGTTTCTGGGACTACAGGCGCCTGCCACCACACCTGGCTAATTTTTGTATTTTTAGTAGAGTCAGGGTTTCACCATATTGGCCAGGCTGGTCTTGAACTCCTGACCTTGTGATCTGCCCACTTTGGCCTCCCAAAGTGCTGAGATTACAGGCATGAGCCACCGCACCCAGCCCCTGTTTTTTGTTTTGCTTGTTTCTTAGGGTTGTTTTTCTATTTATGGTAAAGGCATTGGCTTTCCATTTGTAGCATCAATAGAATATTTCCTGTTTACACTAACCTTATGTCATAGTAAATGGCAAAGGGATTTAAAGCAGTGGTTTTCAGCTGCCAGAGGCTTG
This sequence comes from Piliocolobus tephrosceles, assembly GCF_002776525.5. Classification (NCBI taxonomy): domain Eukaryota; kingdom Metazoa; phylum Chordata; class Mammalia; order Primates; family Cercopithecidae; genus Piliocolobus; species Piliocolobus tephrosceles. Next base: position 798 of record NW_022300874.1, read on the forward strand.
AGTGAGTTTGGGCGCACTCTGTGTGATCGGGCAGAAGAAGGCCTTTGGGAAGTTTAGCTGAGGACAGGGCCAGGAAAGGTGATGGACAGTGGGGGATCTGTCCTGGTCACCAGGCCGCTGGGTCCTGGCCACCTGCTTGGCACTCCCCACCCATCACTCATGATGCTGCCAAACCCTCTGGGGATTGTAGTCAAATCCCCTGGGAGAGAAGCTGATGAACTTTGTTCCTTGAAATGCACAGATTCCTTGGACATCCCTGGTAGGTCAATCATGAGTCAACTTGGTTTTCTCCCCCTCATTTGGGTTCAGAATTTAAAGGCCACACTCACAGGCAGTAAGATGATATAGATGAGTGACATCATCACTCTGTTTCAGATGTGAAAACGTCTATGTGGGGTGGGGTGATCTGCGACCACACAACCTTGTGCCACAAAGTGGAATTCCCAGGCCAGAGGGAGACATTTTATTGCCATGTTATGATCTTGTCATTGAGTTTAAAGGCAGTCTTGTTTCATTTTGGATTCTTTCTTAGGTTTATATCTTATAAGGGCACTTTG
>NW_022300874.1:1454-3354 GCF_002776525.5 Piliocolobus tephrosceles
CTCGTGATCCACCCGCCTCGGCCTCCCAAAGTGCTGGGATTACAGACGTGAGCCACCGCACCTGGCCTTATTCATTGACTTCTAGCACAATTATATGATGAGAAACATGCTGTGTGATTTGATTCCTCTGAAATATATTGAGATTTGCTGGAACAAAATAAGTTAGGTTAATTTTTGTAAATGTGCCATGCATGCTTAAAATGAATGTATCTACAACATTTGTTCCTGAGATACAGGTTGATGGATGGATGGCTACATGGATGTGATGGAGATGGTTACTATTGGGACCTTCCGCATCCTACTGATGTTTAGTTGCTTAGGATATGAATGGATGAGCGGGGACTGTAAAACCTCTCACTCTGCTTGGGTATGAGGTTCTTCCTGTCGTCCTGCCATCTTGTTTTTCACGTTTTGCCTCCAGGTTTGACCTTGAGGAATCCTGGGAGCTCAGGAAGGAAGCAGCCACCCAGAAGCAGGGACAGGGAGCTGGTTGGGGAGGACTAGAAATCAGAAGGTTTGTGAAGGTTCCAGAGAGGACCTGTCCTTGGGGGGAGCGTGGGGGGCTGAGATGGGGGAGCGGGCATTGGAACCCCGCCGGCGCTCAGTGCAATGTCCATTGTGAGGCAGCATGTTCCGGGGCTGGTGATTGGTGGAGAGGGAGTATAAAGCCCCAGGGTTGTTAAGGCAGCGCCCAGACGGAAGACGGTTTGCTGGAAAGCAGAGCCCTGGTCCTCGTCTAATTGCTCCTGAGCCTCCCGCTCCCTTGCCCCGCGCGTCCTGTTGCTTCTCTGATTGACCTTCTCCCTGACCTGTAGCTAAACCTTCCACCAGTACTTGAGAACTTCATTTGAATCGGATCCTTTCCCATACCCCTTCCTCCTCCTCCTCCTCCTCCTCCCCAATAGCCCCCTTCTCCTCCTTTACCTTCCCTCCCCTCCCCTCCCCCTCCCCAAGTCAGAAGGGGCCGTCCCCATCCCCTTCCCTGCCCCCGCCCTAAGCCACCCCCACCTCTGTCCTGGCCGCCTCAGGGCGCCCTGAGAGGACCGGGACATGCGGGTGCGGTGGCTGCTCTTTTGGCTCCTCCTGCTGGGATTTCTCAGCCATCAGTCGACCTATGTGAGTAGACGCTGGACCCGTGGGGTTTCTTCCTTGTTATTGGGCCGTGTCACGCGGCATGAAATTACACAGCTCAGGCCTGTAATCCCAGCAGTTTAGGGAGCCGAGGTGGGCAGATCACTTGAGTCCAGGAGTTCAAGACTAGCCGGGGCATCATAGCTAAACCCCATCTCTACAAAAAATGCCAAAAAAAGATTAGTCGGGCCTGGTGGTGCGCACCTGTTGTCCCAGTTACTGGAGAGGCTGAGGTGGGAGGATCGCTCCGGCCCAGGAGTTGAAAGCTGCAGTGAGTCGAGATTGCCCCGCTGCACTCTTGTCTCAAACACAACGAATCAAAACAAAGTGAAATGTCATTTGAGTTTTGTGTCATCTTGTTTTTTTTTTTTTTTTTTTTTTTGAGACAGAGCCTCACTCTGTCGCCCAGGCTGGAGTGCAGTGGCAAGATCTTGGCTTACTGCAACCTCTGCCTCCCGGGTTCAAGCGATTGTCCTGCCTCAGCCTCCTGAGTAGCTGGGATTACAGGCGCAGACCACCACGCCTGGCTAATTTTTGTATTTTTAGTAGAGACCGGGTTTCACCATCTTCGCCCGGATAGTCTCTATCTCTTGACCTTGTGATCCACCTGCCTCAGCCTCCCAAAGTGCTGGGATTACAGGCGTGAGCCACAGCACCAGGCCAAAATATATAACCTTAAGTGTAAGTTTACTAACTTTGAAAAGTACATACACCAGCATAACCCAACCCCCTTTCAAGATCTACACTATTTTTTGTTTGTTTGTTTGTT
>NW_022300877.1:0-269 GCF_002776525.5 Piliocolobus tephrosceles
TTTTTTTTTTTTTTTTTTTTTTCGACAATACATTAATAATAAATAATAGTTATTTATGCGTAAACTTTAGCAGGTACTACAAATGTAGTATATACGGAAGTTGCCAAAAAAAATAAAAGTACAATTTATTTGCAGCATAATAGAGCAGTAAATATATATATATACTTCTTATAAATTTTGTTTTATTTTTACTAGCTAACAAAGAGGCACACAAAAAAAAAAAAAAATAAAAATAAAAATAAAAATAAAAATAAAAATAAAAATAAAAA
>NW_022300877.1:369-1103 GCF_002776525.5 Piliocolobus tephrosceles
AAATATTAAATTTTGTTGTGCATTTATACGTATGCATATGTATATATATGTATATACTCGTGTTTTATACTAAATGTATTTTTAAAAAAATATATTAAATACGAATTTAAATGTAGATGATATCCGCAATCAAAATTATAGCGCTAATAATTTTAGCATATGATTTTCGATAAAACATAAGAAACACATTATTATTTTTTGTGCAAAAGCTTACGTAAAAGTGTGCATATAACAAACTGCTGTGCATATAGGCAATTTATATGTAGGTATATATATATATATATATATATATATATGTAAGTGTACGTGTATATGTATTTTTTTATTTATTATATATTCATTAATTGTACATATACATATACATATACATATAAATGTGCATATGCATATGCAAGTTTATCAACATAACTTTTGTAAATTTTTTCATACATAAAAACTTTTTTAATATATTATATACAATTTTGATTTTTTTTTTTTTTTTTTTTTTCGACAATACATTAATAATAAATAATAGTTATTTATGCGTAAACTTTAGCAGGTACTACAAATGTAGTATATACGGAAGTTGCCAAAAAAAATAAAAGTACAATTTATTTGCAGCATAATAGAGCAGTAAATATATATATATACTTCTTATAAATTTTGTTTTATTTTTACTAGCTAACAAAGAGGCACACAAAAAAAAAAAAAAATAAAAATAAAAATAAAAATAAAAATAAAAATAAAAATAAAAA
>NW_022300880.1:0-1339 GCF_002776525.5 Piliocolobus tephrosceles
TATCCCAATGCATTTTATTCTCAGGTAAATTCTGCACATAACAATGTTTGCTTGGATCCCTTACAACCACAAATACTTAAAATATAATTTGTCAAAATATATAGAGTTACTTTATATAGCAACAAATCTCCTATAATTTATAATATAAATGTCACTTGCATGGGAATAGGAGATATAAAACTAAAGTTAATCTGATGTATAATGCAATTGCAGGAGATATATATATACACACACACACACATATATACACACACATATATATATATATATACATACACACATTTTTTTAGATGTAAATATTGTGTAGAAGTATATAGTCATAATTTAATTATAAAGAATTTCTTTGTGTTTCCTAGTTTCAATTTCTTTTTGCTTTTTTTTTTGAAACGGAGTCTCGCTCTGTCGCCCGGACTGGAGTACAGTGGCCAGTGGCCAGATCTCAGCTCACTTCAAGCTCCACCTCCTGGGTTTACGCCATTCTTCTGCCTCAGCCTCCCGAATAGCTGGGACTACAGGCGCACGCCACCTCGCCTGGCTAGTTTTTTGTATTTTATTAGTAGAGACGGGGTTTCACCGTGTTAGCCAGGATGGTCTCGATCTCCTAACCTCGTGATCCGCCCGTCTCGGCCTCCCAAAGTGCTGGGATTACAGGTTTTGAGCCACCGCGCCAGGCCCTAGTTTCAATTTCTTAATTAAATATTTCATTAGCAGACATTGAGTACTTTCATAATATAACTAAATAAGTTTCATTTAACCAAAATTACACACTCTCAGTACAATCCAGGTTTTAGAAGAAAAGAATGTCATAGTGAACGCTGACTATGTAAGTCCCAAGATTTTTAAAAAAATGATAGGATCATGGAAATATTGAGTCCACTGAAAAAAATTAATGTATTATTTTGGGGACGGTGGGAAGGTGTATGTTATAATCCAAATAATCCCGGTAAATTCTAATATTTGTTCTAGGTAGCTATGGTATTTATATTCTTTAATAAAAATTATCATTCAATTTAGATTACAGATTTTTATTATTTATTAAGAAAGTGAATAAAATATATAGACTAGTATGTTATACAACCCCAATCTCATTTAAGAAAGACAGAAATTTGGGAGTTTTATTTGCAATTTTTGCATCTCTGTTTTATACATTTGTCTCCTTGATAGTAACTCTCCTTGAATTATGTATTCCTGTGTATGAAAAGGATGACCTGGGATACAAAAAGTTCCAGGCAAATTATTTAGGACTTGTTAATACACTTAAGAAATAAGTGGGAGTTTTGGAAATTCCTGTGAGACATCCATGTTGCTACTAATTAACTCAGATGAAGCAAAGAATATC
>NW_022300882.1:0-1390 GCF_002776525.5 Piliocolobus tephrosceles
TTAAACCACTCCACCATAGAGACTATTGCATTCCAGAACAGATTTGAGTCCAGAGTTGGAATCCCTCATGACCTCTTGAGCTTCTGGAAAGTCTGGCCCCTGCTTAAACCATGTTTGGATGTTCTGTCCTCAGTGCATAATAAACTTTTAAAATAATTACTGGGGAAAAAAGCAAGGAAGAAGGCATAGACCACAGTGGATAAAGAAAAACTAAATAAGTAAATACCTTATTGCAGGCATTAGGCAGAATAAAGATAAGAGACTATCCCTATTCTGATATTTGCACAGTTGGACAACCCAAATCACCAAAATTTCATCATAACATCTAAATTAACATGATCTTGATAAACTCATGTACTTTGAAAGGTCCAGATCTTTAAACAACAGGGTAAATCCTAACACGAGACAATGTCATTATGACTTTAAATACTACGAAACCTGAATACATGGAATGTATAATAAAATTTTGTATGTGAAATATTAACTAAAGGGTTAAAGAGATTAATATTTAATGATATCTCCATTGGTTTATCTTATATTGGCTTTTTTTTATGTTAATTGACATAGTTCTCTCACTAGATCCCAAGAAGCAATAGTAAGATATCAGGATACACTGTACCTTGTTTACAGTTTAGTGGAGGTGATAAATATCGGCCGGGCACGGTGGCTCATGCCTGTAATCCCAGCACTTTGGGAGGCTGAGGCAGGAGAATCACGAGGCCAGGATTTCGAGCCCATCCTGGCTAACATGGTGAAACCCCGTCTCTATTAAAAATACAAAAAATTAACCAGGCATGGTGGTGTGTGCCTGTAGTACCAGCTACTTGAGAGGCTGAGACAGGAGAATGGCGTGAACCCAAGAGGCAGAGCTTGCAGTGAGCTGAGATAGCGCCACTGCACCTCAGCCTGGATGACAGAGTGAGATTTAATCTCAAAATAATAAATAAATATATAAATACATAAATACATAAAAATAAGTCACCCTCTACAGGACTCATTGAAAATATGAAGACCTAAGAAACCTCCAGCTACAATAATCACACACAAGAAAATATTTTCATGATTGAAATTAAATGCAAAAGTATTGAGAGAATGTTAATAAGGAGGAAATTGAGCTAGGGGGTCTAAATTAATAAAGAAACCCCAAAGGACTAGACAAAATGTAAAAACACAAATACAGAGCTCATGGTTGTGACCGCATCCTACTAGTTAGCCATCACTAGGCAAGGTGAGCATTTCACAAGTAATAAAGAAAGTTTGCATACCTATGAAAGAGGCTACCAGACTAATGTATTTACAAAATATTAAGAAAAGTTGCCAACTACATAAAAATGACCATTCCTCAGCTTTCTTCGTGTTAAGCTGGGCTATATTTGAAGTTAGAGTGAAA
>NW_022300884.1:0-317 GCF_002776525.5 Piliocolobus tephrosceles
TGCCTCCCATATTCCGTTCCATTCCATAATCCATTCCATTCCATATTCCATTGCATTCCATATTCGATTGCATTACATATTCCTTTCCATTCCATATTCCTTACCATTCCATTCCATTCCCTTCCGTTCAATTGCATTCCATTTCTTTATTCGTTCCGTTCCATTCCATACTCCATTCCATTCCATTTTCCATTCTATATTCCATTCCATTCCATTTCATTCCATTCCATCTTGCATTCCATTCTGTTCCATTCCATTCTATTCCAGTCCTTCTTCCATTCCATTCCATTCCATTCCGTTCCATATTATATTTCATT
>NW_022300884.1:417-1587 GCF_002776525.5 Piliocolobus tephrosceles
GTTTCATTCCATTCCATTCCATTCCATATTCCATTCTACTCTATTCCATTCCATTCTATTCCGTTCAATATTCCATTCCATTTCCTTCCATTGCATTCCATATTCCATTCCATTCTATATTCCATTCCATTCCATTCCATTTCATTCCATTCTTATTCCATTCCATTTCATTCCATTCCATCTTGCATTCCATTCCGTTCCATTCCATTCTATTCCAGTCCTTCTTCCATTCCATTCCATTCCATTCCATATTATATTTCATTCGATATTCCTTTCTATTCTAGTCCATTCCATGTCCTATTCCATTTCATTCCTTTCCATTCCATCTTCCAGCTGGACAGTGAAGAAGCTGGAAATGCCCAATCTTGCCTCCGTTGGTCCAAACACATTCCTTTCTATTCCACACCATATTCCATTCCATTCCATTCCATTCCATATTCCATTCCATTCCATATTCCATTCCATTCCTTATTCCATTCCATTCCATTCCATTCCATTCTATTCTATTCCATATTCCATTCCATAACTTTCCATTTCATTCCTAATTCCATTTCATTCCATATTTCATTCCATTTCATTCCATTCCATATTCCCTTCCATTACATTCCATATTCCATTCCATTCAATTTTGCAATCCATTCCATATCCCACTTCATTCATTTATCTTCCATATTCCATTCCTTTTCATGTTCCATTTAATTCCATATGACTTTGCATTCCATTCCATTTTATATTCCATTCAATTAACTTCCATTCCATTTCATTCCTTTCCATTCCATTTTCCATTCCATTCCATTCCATATTCCATTGCATTCCATATTCCATTCCATTCCATATTCCATTTCATTCCATGTTCCATTTCATTTCATTTCCAACTCCATTCAATTCCATTTTTTTATTCCATATTCCGTCCCATTCCATATTCCATGGCATCCCATTTCGCTATCTTCCACTCCGTTTCATATTACTTTTATTTTATTTAACTTTTGTTCCGTTCCGATTCCTTGCATTCCATATTCCTTTTCATTTTATATTCCTTTCCATATTCCATTCCATTCCATAATCCATTCCATTTCATTCCATTCCATATTCCATTCCATTCCAATCCACTGCATTCCAATAAATTCCATTCCATTTTATATTCCATTCCATTCCATATCCCATTCCATT
>NW_022300892.1:0-1028 GCF_002776525.5 Piliocolobus tephrosceles
CTGTAGTCCCAGCTACTCGGGAGTCTGAGGCAGGAGAATGGCGTAAACCTGGGAGGCGGAGCTTGCAGTGAGCTGAGATCGCGCCACTGCACTCCAGCCCGGGCGACAGAGCGAGACTCCGTCTCAAAAAAAAAAAAACAAAAAAAACCTATTAAAAAATAAATAAATAAACTGACAAATCCATGGCCTCTGGAGCGTGTTATGTTTACTACTAGAGATCCCGAGGAGGCAATTCTTAGTGCTTCCCATTCACTTGGCAGTCACAGCTATGGGCACACAGGCTCAAGTCTCTCCTTAAGTCAGTCAGTATTGCAAACCATACATAATAGTATACTTGATCCATATATAAATGTTACAAACATTCCACATCAAACAAAGTAACATTTCACATCAAGAGAAAGAGGAGAGGAAAAAAAGTTAACCAGTTCAACAAAAAGGAGAATCTGTCTGGCAAGGAAGCATCTCTGATGTGGGCAGAGCCTTCAGCAGCAGAGGTGGAGGGCTTCTCACAAGTGACAGCAAGACTGTAAAACGGCTGCTTTGACCTGGTGGCGTTCTGCTCTTTTCATGGCCATAGAGTACTCTGCTGAGGACTGATAGTAAGAGTGTTCTTGTTTGTGTCCTTATCTGGGTGGGTGCAGTATCCACTGATGAGGACTGTTGGCCTGATACCCTTTTTTTTTTTTTTTTTTTTTTTTTGAGGTGAAGTTTCACTCTTGTTGCCCAGACTGGAGTGCAGTGGTAGTGCCATGTTGGCTCACTGCAACCCCCGCCTCCCGGGTTCAAGCAATTCTGCTGCTCCAGCCTCCCAAGTACCTGGGACTACAGAGGTGTGCCACCACACCCAGCTAATTTTTGTATTTTTGGTAGAGACGAGGTTTCACCATGTTGGCCAGGCTGGTCTCCAAATCCTGACCTCAAGTGATCCACCCACCTCAGCTCCCAAAGTGCTGGGATTACAGCTGTGAGCCACCCACTATGCCTCGCCCTATCTTTTAAAAGCTATCGGCCGGGCGCGGTGGCTCAAG
>NW_022300893.1:153-2166 GCF_002776525.5 Piliocolobus tephrosceles
ACCCAGGCTGGAGTGCAGTGGCGTGATCTCAGCTCACTGCAACTGCCACCTCCCAGGTTCAAGCTATTGTCCTGCCTCAGCCTCCTGAGAGCTGGGATTACAAGCACACACCACCATGCCTGGCTAATCTTTTCTGTGTTTTTTTTTTAGTAAATATGGTGTTTCACCATATTGGCCAGTCTGGTCTCAAACTCCTGGCCTGAAGTGACCTGCCTGTCTCGGCCTCCTAAAGCTTTGAGATTACAGGTTTGAGCCACTGTGCCTGGCCATTTTCACTGAATATATTTTCGTCATTTGTATGCAGTTTTTTTCTTTTTTTGAGACAGGGTCTCCATCCGTCACCCAGGCTAGAATACAGTGGCGTGATCATGGCTCACTGCAGCTTTGACCTCCTGGGCTCAAGGTGATCCTTCCACCTCAGTCCGCCTCACAGGTACCTGGAACTCCAAGTCATGTGCCAGCACACCAGGCTAATTTTTTAAAAAGTTTTGTGGAGCCAGGGTCTCGCTATGTTGCCCAGGCTGCTTTCAAATTCCTGGACGCAGGCAATCCTCCCTCCTTGGCCCCTCAAAGTGCTGGGATATTACAGGCAAGAGTCACCATGCCCAGACAGTATGTATAATATATATATATACGCGCGCGCGCACACACACACACACACACACACACACACACACACACACATATATATATATATATATATATATATATTTTAGACAGAGATTTGCTCTTGTTGCCCCGACTGGAGTGCAATGGCACAATCTCAGGTCACAGCAACCTCTGCCTCCTGCCTCAGCCTCCCAAGTAGCTGGGACTACAGGCATGTGCCACCACGCCTGGCCAATTTTGTACTTTAGTAGAGATGGAGTTTCTCCTTGTTGATCAGGCTGGTCTCAAACTCATGGGCTCAGGTGATCTGCCCACCTGGCCTCCCGAAATGCTAGGATTACAGGCGTGAGCCATCTCGCCCGCCCATATTATATTTTAATTAAATGCAATGGGGATTTTGTGTATGTGTGTTTAGAATGAATTTTCCATTATCTGGCAAAAGATGACATGATGTGTCATTCTTCAGTCCCAGCCTACCTAGGCAAGCCTTTCTACTCCCAGGGTTCTGGGAAGAGGGCTCTTGCAGGGTGGTCTACATGCTGTCCGGTTTTCTACCATGGGAGAGGAAGGGAAAGCAAAAATATTCTGTTTTAGAAATTTAGGATAATCAGGGATCTAATTATAAACCTTGTGCCGTTTATCATCCCATCCCAAAGACATGCTGGGTCCACCTCTTACACCTTGTCAGATTGTCTCCTGGCCTGAGCCTTGTTCCAGACAGCTGCTGAAGTCCTCTGCCCTGGATGGGCCATGGCAGAGCTGGAAATCAGGCCCTTGGAAGGCAGCCCAGAGAGGCTTCCTGCATGCCCAAGGCCATCTCTTCCCACTCTCCCCTCCTGTTCAGGCCCACCCATCCTCTCTGCAGTATGAGCAGAGATAGCACATCTTCGTTAGGCGTTGATAATGCTCAGACAGTGGAAACCAGGCCTGGAGAAGAGAACTCTTCCCCTACACATACATCCACACAGACGTTCATCAGGGAACCTTTCCACTAGACCCTCAGAGACAGGGGCACTACCCCTCGGGATTCCCAGCAGGTGAACTGAGACTCGGTTATTTTCCTGAAGGTTAGCCAGGGGCTGGAATCCAGCCCATCCACTCCGGCCTTGTTCCTGCCCCCTACAACCTGTTTATAAAGAGCTCTTCATTTATAATTTGGTGTTTACTTAAAATGCTCCAGGGGACTTCTGCTCCATCTTCCATCCTCCAAGATTCTGAGTAATTTGTTTTAAAAGTTGCTCACAGCATGTTGGCTCCATGAGGTGCAGTAGGGGGAAAAGAGAGTGTTATTTGGAAAGGCTGTTTCCAAAGAAAGATAGATAGATAGACAGGTGAGCAATCTTTTAATGTTCTAACATCCTCATGCACATGTATCTGTACATGTAATGGCTAATGATGAGCTGG
>NW_022300894.1:0-6955 GCF_002776525.5 Piliocolobus tephrosceles
TGTCATGATCTCAGCTCACTGCAACCTCCGCCTCCCAGGTTCAAGCGATTCTCCTGCTTCAGCCTCCTGAGTAGCTGGGATTACAGGTGCCTGCCACCACGCCTAGCTAATTTTTTTGTATTTTTAGTAGAGACGGGGTTTCACCGTGCTGGCCAGGCTGGTCTTAAAACTCCTGACCTCAGGTGATCCCCCCGCCTCAGCCTCCCAAAGTGCTGGCATTACAGGTGTGAGCCACCATGCCCAGCCTAAAATTCATCATTTTAAACCTTCCCACAAAGAAAACTTTAGGCCCAGATGACTTCGCTAATTAATTCTACCAAACATTTAAAGAACAAATAATATCATTCTTATACAAAAAAAAAAAAAAAGAAAAAAAAGTAGATACTATTCAATTTTACTTATACAAAGTTCAGGTCTAGGAACGGGAAGTAGGCTTCTCTGCCATCTGTGTCCTGAGAGCAAACCACCTTGTCTCTGCAGACAGTCATAGCTGTAGCCAGGACGTGAGTCTGAGGAAAGGAGAGCATCTGCCTGCCCACTGGATAGCAAGGTTTGGTCACCAGAGGTTACTTTTAGGCTGAGTCTTCCCAGGAGGCCCTGGCCCTGGGCTGCTCTGGCTCCTGCGGGGTTCTCATCTACTCCAGCAAGTTCAGACATGTCTGAATTCCAGTGGTGGAACTGGCTGGGCCTGAGCTGAGCCCACCTGCCTTATGTGAAGGTGGCTGGGAGAGGTGCCATTTGTCCTTCACAGTCACCTAAGAACAACAGATGAGCAATGCAGGTCATAGTCAAGAAAGTTGGCAGCACTCCCAACCAGCTTCCTATGGCAAGAAGAGGCAATCCAAGGTGATCCACCAGTGATTCAACCAGTTGAGGTGAGGGTAGGGGCTAGAACCAGGTCTCCCACAGTTCCCCTTTGGGACTGGTGATTCTCATGCGCTGTTTTCATGGATCACATGGGACACAGAGACAGCCCAAAGCTGCTGGGCTCCAGACTCTGATCTCCTTCCCATAAAATAAGCAGCCCCTGAGACAAAGGGCTCCTGCCTGGAACCAGACCAAAAGAGAACAGGACAATCTGTCCTCTGCCCCAAAAGTGCCCTCCCATGGCTGGGGTCACGGAACACTGCCTCAGATGTGACATTAACTGTCAAAAGCATCAGCCACCATAAACACAAGCTGCCAGTGAGAGGAGGACATGAGAAGGCACTTGGTTGATGTGGTGTCTGCCAGGTTTCTCCATCGTAACTTTCCCATTTTAATTAGTAGGTATCTTGTGGTACGTGTCTGGGGACTGTAAGTATCTTACTCTTCATCAAACTCTCACCTATGAGTTTTAGCACCTACTGATGATTCTTGCCTGAATCAGTTCTTACTATGGCAGACGTGAAATGGTGATTTGCTTAACTCAATCATTCGTTCTCATTAATTAGATGTCATTCTATTGTAAGCAAGAGTTCTTGTAATTCACTCTTTTTTTTAAGGAAGAAAACCTCCTACCTCTGTTTATTGCTAGGGCCCAGAAAAAATGATACTCCAGTAGCACTGAGCAAATCTACCCAAATCTTGGTTTCTACATGCAATTCTCCACTAAAAGGTACCAAGGCTCTTTGGAAAACGGCTAGTACTCAAATTGGAAACTATAACGTGAGCCTGGAATACCTTTCTATGCCAAAATATAAGAAAGTGCTCAAAAACAATGGGAATACTCAAACAGAAGTGGCCTTGTAGGCCTTCTGTCACTGGCTGAACTTGGGCATCAAAATAAATAACAGGGGCCGGGCACGGTGGCTCACACCTGTAATCCCAGCACTTTGGGAGGCCGAGGCAGGTGGATTGCCTGAGGTCAGAAGTCCAAGACCAGCCTGGCCAACACAGTGAAACCCCGTCTCTACTAAAAATACAAAACTTAGCCGGCTGTGGTGGCAGCCACCTGTACTCCCAGCTACTCAGGAGGCTGAGGCCAGAGAATCTCTTGAACCCGGGAGGCAGAGGTTGCGGTGAGCTGAGATCACACCATTGCACTCCAGCTTGGATGACAAGCGTGTAACTCTGTCTCAAAAAAATTAAAAAAATAAAATAAAATAAGTAAATAAATAACAGGAATGGATTATAACTCATTTAATGAAAATAAAATTCCGTAAGTCCATACTGACATTAATAAAATAAGGAAGGGCAAGGAGAAGCTAAAGCTTGTCTTTACAGAAGAATGCAAACTGATAAATGTGGAAGGAATGAGGAAAAAAAGAAAATTACCAATTTTTGTTTTGTTTTGTTTTGAGACACAGTCTCACTCTATTGCCCAGGCTGGAGTGCAGTGGTGTGATCTCGGCTCAATGCAACCTCCGCCTCCTGGAACAATTCTCCTGCCTCAGCCTTCCAAGTAGCTGGGATTTCAGGTGCCCACCACCATGCTCAGCTAATTTTTGTATTTTTAGTAGAGACAGGGTTTCACCATGTTAGGCAGGATGGTCTTGAACTCCTAACCTCAAGTGATCCACCTGCCTCGGCCTCCCAAAGTGCTGGGATTACAGGCATGAGCCACTGCACCCGGCCTGAAAATTACCATTTTCTAATCACCATGGTTGCTGTGATTTGAATGTGTCCCCTGAAGTTCATGTGTTAGAAACTTAATCTCCAATGCAACAGTGCTGAGAGGTGTGACCTTTAAGAGGTGATCAGGTCATGAGGGCCCTGGCCTCAGGAATGAATTAATGTCACTATCATGGGAGTGGGTTCGTTATCTTGAGAGTGGGTCTATTATAAATGCAAGTGCAGCCCTCTCTTGCTTGCTCATTCTCTCACCTCTCTTACCCTTTCACTTGCTGCCATGGGATGATGCAGCAAGAAGGCCCTCGCCAGATGCTGGCACCTTAATATCAGACTTCCCAGCCTTCGTAACTGTGAGAATATATTTGTTTTCATTATAAATTATGCAGTCTGTGGTATTCTGTTATAATAGCATAGAATGGACTAAGACGATAGTAATAACTCATTCAGGCAAGAATCATCAATGGGGAAAACATACCCTTACAGTGAAGAACACTGGCAGACACAACCTTCACCATGTGATCAGATTTATACCAACAATGGGAGACACAGACATTGTGTCCTTCTTATTTGATGGACCGACTGAGGATGCAACATCACTCATGTAGACAGTATTGCCACCAAAAATGTTTAACCTGAATGTAACCATTAGGAAACAACCAAACTCAACTTGAGGGACATTTGGCAAAATCACCTGAACACAACGTTAATTTTTTTTTTTTTTTTTTCGAGAAAAGGTCTCACTCTGTTGCCCAGGATGGAGTGCAGTGGCACAATCTCCACTCACTGCAAGCTCCATCTCCCAGGTTCACACCATTCTCCTGCCTCAGCCTCCTGAGTAGCTGGGACTAGTCACCCCGGCTAATTTTTTGTGTTTTTAGTAGACACAGGGTTTCACTGTGTTAGCCAGGATGGTCTTGATCTCCTGACCTTGTGAATCGCCCGCCTCAGCCTCACAAAGTGCTGGGATTACAGGCGTGAGCCACCGCGCCCAGCCAGTTTGTGCCTTTTTTTAATGGCAAAACCACAATTACTTTTGCACCAATCTAATAGCTCACTGTAACCTTGAACTCCTGGGCTCAACCAATCCTCCCACCTCAGCCTCCTGAATAGTTAGGACTATAGGCATGCGCCACCACATTTGACTAATTTTCTTATTTTTCATAGAGATGGAGCCTCACTGTGTTGCCCAGGCTAGTCTTGAACTTCTGGCCTCAAATCATCTTCCTGCTCAGCCTCCCATTACAGGTGTGAGCCACCACGCCTGGATGAAAATATTAATGTCTTGAAAGACTAAAACAAACAAACAAGACACTGAGGAACTCTTTCAGATTAAAGGAACATATTAAATGCAAGCATGACCTTTCAATAGAACCTGGATTTTTTAAAAAGAACAACTATAAAGATATGATTGGATAACTGGGAACATCTGACTATAGACTGTGGTACCTATTACAATTTCTGAATGTGGCCAGGCACGGTGGCTCATGCCTGGAATCCCAACACTTTGGAAGGCTGAGATAAGTGGATCACCTGAAGTCAGGAGTTCACGACCAGCCTGGCCAACATGGCAAAACTCCATCTCTACTAAAAATACAAAAATTAGCCAGGCATGGTGGCGTGCACCTGTAATCCCAGCTACTCGGGAGGCTGAGGCAAGAGAATCGTTTGAACCCGGGAGGTGGAGGTTGCAGTGAGCTGAGATCGTGCCATTGCACTCCAGCCTGGGTGATAGAGCAAGATTCTGTCTTTAAAAAAAAAAAAAAAAAAAAATCGAAATGTGATCATTGTGCCAGTGTATGTGTGTGAGAGACAAACCAAATGTAGCAAAATGTTCATAATTTGTGAATGTAAGTGAAAGATATAGTAATGCACTGTATTACTTGTGCAACTTAAAAGTTGTGAAACAATGTACTGTTTCAGAATGACTCATTATTTCGAAACCACAAACTTCGTTAGATGAGTCAGATACAAATATGTACTATACTCATTCTGTAATTTTTTAAAGTCCCTGCAATTAAAAAACTAGGTTGCTAAATGATTTCTGAAAATGCCAAATTTAGGGGGTATTTTATCCCTCTGTAACACTGCTAACCATTCCCCATCAAAGTCTCCCTGCTGGTTTTGTAGTAAAGCCAGTCCAGCTTTTCTGCCTCTTCATTTTCTCCTATCTCTCCTCTCAGGACACCCAATGCGGGATTCTTATCTTTAGGCAACAAGCTCATCGGTTCAGAGCTAATCCCACCCCCGAGTATACACACACAGAGACACGTGTTCATACATTTGCATGCACACACATACTGCCAACTCTTAAATATGTCACAAGCCAAGCCAGTGACTGGACAATGTATGGGGAATAATGAGAAAGTTTAAATGGGGAAGGGAAGAGGTAGGAGTAATGAACGGTGCAGGGCTCCCATAGAGCAGGAGGAGCTGGCTCCAGAGCCAGCTGGGAGAACTAGCAGCCCCAAACTCCCCAAGACTGGATCACTACTGCATCTTTCAACCTGCAGGCACCTTAAACACAACCTAGGCAACACCTTCCCAAAGCCCCCCATCTTCAGGATGGCATCACCCAGGCGACTGGAAATCTGGGAGTCATCCTGGAGTCTTCCCTCTCCCTCATGTCCACATCCAACTGAGTCACCAAGTCCTCTTGAACCTGTCCCTCTGTGCCCTGTCTTCTAGCCAGAAGCACACGACTATGTGCTATCGATTAGATCCGCTTGCCAGTCATGCGCGCTGACTCATCACGGCTCCACAACTGCAGATCTCACGCACATCAGTTCCACTCAGCCTGGCCCTAACTACCCACATTTCTAGGTGTCGCTCACTGATTGTGGCTCCAGGGCCCATCCGTGGTTCTCAGGACTCTTTCCTACATGATTTCACCTGTGGCTCCTCTCCAGACTGCTGAACTCCATGGCTGGCATCAAACGTCAGCCTTCTCTGGTACAGAAACTGTGGTTCTACGAGTCTCCAATATCTGTAGAGTCTGCCGCCACCTCCATGGCCTCTGCCCTGGTCATGCTTTTTTCCTTCTCATCTGGATGGCAAGTGGCTACCCTATATAATCTTGTCCCATCCATTCCTTCCTTCGGCTGTCCAGTGACTTTTAAAATGCAAACCTGACCACATCAAACTCCAGATTAAAATCCTACCTTGGCATTCCAAGTTCCACCTAATTCTCTCTCGTCACAAAATCACATTTTAATGACAGTAAAGACACACAGGCTGGGTGCAGTGGCTCATGCCTGTAATCCCGGCACTTTGGGAGGCCGAGGCGGGTGGATCACCTGAGGTCAGGAGTTCGAGACCAGCCTGACCAGCATGGTGAAACCCCATCTCTACTAAAAATACAAAAATTAGCTGGGCATGGTGGTGGCACGTGCCCATAATCCCAGCTACCTGGGAGGCAAAGCCAAGAGAATCGCTTGAACCCAGGAGGCAGAGGTTGCAGTGAGCCAAGACTGCACCATTGCACTCCAGCCTGGTCAGTAAGAAAGAAACTCTGTCTCCAAAAAACAAAACAAACAAACAAACAAAAAAAAAACACATAATCATCCTAAAAACAGAAGTAGAGGGTGATATCAGCAAACCAGAGATTTTGATAAGTTTCTAAAAACAGAAGGTGGACAGGATCATCAGCATGAACCATGGAGCCCTAAATTGGAAACATGGATGGCCAGGATGAGAGGCTCCAGTCTAGCAAACAGCAGGGATCAGAATGGGATTAAGAAAAGAACAGGAAAAAAAAAAGAAAAAATAAATAAAATTTAAAAAAAAAGGCCGGGCGCGGTGGCTCAAGCCTGTAATCCCAGCACTTTGGGAGGCTGAGACGGGTGGATCACGAGGTCAGGAGATCGAGACCATCCTGGCTAACACAGTGAAACCCCGTCTCTACTAAAAAATACAAAAACTAGCCGGGCGAGGTGACGGGTGCCTGTAGTCCCAGCTACTGGGGAGGCTGAGGCAGGAGAATGGCGTAAACCCGGGAGGCGGAGCTTGCAGTGAGCTGAGATCGGCCACTGCACTCCAAGCCTGGGCCACAGAGCGAGACTCCGTCTCAAAAAACAAAAAAAATAAAGAGGCCGGGCGCGGTGGCTCAAGCCTGTAATCCCAGCACTTTGGGAGGCCGAGACGGGTGGATCACGAGGTCAGGAGATAGAGACCATCCTGGCTAACGCGGTGAAACCCCGTCTCTACTAAAAAAAATACAAAAAACTAGCCGGGCGAGGTGGCGGGCGCCTGTAGTCCCAGCTACTCGGGAGGCTCAGGCAGGAGAATGGTGTAAACCCGGGAGGCGGAGCTTGCAGGAAGCTGAGATCCGGCCACTGCACTCCAGCCTGGGTGACAAGGCGAGACTCCGTCTCAAAAAAAAAAAAAAAAAAAGAAAGAACAGATA
>NW_022300895.1:0-886 GCF_002776525.5 Piliocolobus tephrosceles
CGCAGTTATAAAAAAGAATGAGATCATGTCCTTTCCAGAAACATGGATGGAGCTTGAGGCCATTATCCTAAGCAAATTTGTGCAGGAACAGAAAACGAAATACCTCATGTTCCCACTTACAAGTGCGAGCTAAACAAGAAGAACACGTGGACACAAACAGGAGAACAACAGACACCTGGGCCAACTTGAGGGTGGCGGGTGGAGGGTGGGAGGAAGGAGAGGATCAGAAAAAACACCTAGTAGGAAATAGGCTTATTACCCGGGTGACAAAATAATCTATATACCAAACCTCTGTGATACACAGTTTACCTATATAATAAAACTTCCCGTGTGCCTCTTAACCTAAAATAAAATCATAATAAAAAAATAATAAAATATCTTCTGAGACTGTGAGAAGTTTAAGAATCAGAAATGTTACTATGCGTATCATGCTATGTGTTTGTCCTATGAATATCATTTTACATTTCTAAAGATAATTTCTTAAGTACTGTATTGCTTTAAACGATTGGATAAAATCAATTGATGCAGTTAATTATTAAATTTCTGGATTACTTTTGAGTAATTTTCATTGTCATAAACTAATATCCCTAGGACAACTTTGTTGTAACTGTTTGCATATCTTGAAAACGTTAATTCTTTCAATAGGAAAAATTCACAAGAATAGAATTTTTTTAAAGAGGAAAATCTTTAGTGATTTTTGAAATATATTTCCAAATTTTTCCTCAAGAAAAGGAATGCAATTTGGTAAATTCTCTTGGTAAGAGAATGAGAAAGTTCATGCTCACAACTTTGCCAGTATTTTCAATTCTTTTCCAATTTGATAAGTGAGAAATATTACTTTGTAATAAAATACTAGCTGTATTAGCAAATTGTAATATAAAGTATT
>NW_022300895.1:986-1711 GCF_002776525.5 Piliocolobus tephrosceles
TTATGTTAAACATCAAACATGTACATAAAATAAAATAATATATGGAAGTCACCCTTTATTTTCCAAAAATCATTACTAGAGTAGGTAACAACTTTCTGTGACACTTGACCATTTGTGTGTGTGTGTCTCTTTACATTATAACACATAAAGGAGATCATTTGATGTATGTTTTTAAATGACTTACTTTCAATTAACAAAATGTCTTGGCAACTTGTGATAGTCTGTGTTTGTGTCTGTGTAGTCATGTGTATAAACATTTGCAGTAAATTACTACACTGTTTTCCATACTATGTGTGTAGAATACTTGTTTGTTCTACCATGATATATTTTAATGTTGATTACAATGTTATTAAAAACTGATATGTTATATGTACACATATAGCATCGGTTTTTATGCGGTGTGTGTGTGTGTGTGTATACACCATATCAGTTTTTAATAATGTTTATATGTTGTGCAAGCATATTAATATTATTAGTTATGATAGATAATGCATACTCCACAGAAACATTACAATCTAAACTTCACTGATAATATATAAAAGTATGAACTTCTGCACACTTTTACAATTATTAAATTATTTTTCTATTTGCATTTTCTGATGTCGTTTGAAGAAGCACTTTTTTATATGTCTACTTAGAAGGCTGTGTATATGGTGAATAAAAGTACAGACTCTGACCACATTACATAAGTTTTAATTCTAGCTTCTTTGCTTCCTAGCAAAGAG
>NW_022300896.1:0-350 GCF_002776525.5 Piliocolobus tephrosceles
CGAGTAGCTGGGATTACAAGTGCCCACCACCACATCTGGCTATTTTTAAAATATTTTTAGTAGAGATGGGGTTTCACCATATTGGCCAGGCTGGTCTCGAACTCCTGACCTCATGTAATCCGCCCATCTCAGCCTCCCAAAATGCTAGGATTACAGGCGTAAGCCACTGTGCCCAGCCTAAAATTCATTGTAATCCATCACTCATTTGCTGTGTAACTTTGAAAACTTATTTTGTCCAGTATTCTCTCACCAGTGTTCTCATATATAATATAAAAGAAATATGAATGATAATCTTGATTCTCCTGGCTCAAAGTATTCTCATTTCCCATGGGCACCATTCACATATTAAT
>NW_022300896.1:450-1233 GCF_002776525.5 Piliocolobus tephrosceles
GCATATGGCTAACCAGTAATCCCTGCACCATTTATTGATTAGGGAGTTATTTCCCTATTGCTTTATTTGTCAACTTTGTCAGAGGACAGATAGTTGTAGGTGTATGACTTTATTTCTGGGTTCTCTAAACTGTTCTGTTAATCTGTGTGTCTAAGTGTGTACCACTGCCATGATGTTTTGGTTACTGTAGCTCTGTAGTATAGTTTGAATTCAGGTAGTGTGGTGCCTCTAGCTTTGTTCATTTTGCTTAGGGTTGCCTTGTATATTCGGGCTCTTTTTAGGCTTCATACAAATTTTAAAACAGGGTTTCGTTTTGTTTTTTAGTTCTGTGAAAAATGCCATTGGTAGTTTGATAGGATAGCATTCAATCTCTAAATTGCTTTCGGCAGTATGGCCATTTCCAAAAAGCGGATTCTTCCTATCCACAAGTATGTAATATTTTCCCATTTGTTTGTGTCATCTCTGATTTATTTCAGTGTTTGGTAATTTTCATTGTAGAGATCTTTCACCTCCCTGGTTAGCTAGATTCCTAGGTAATTTATCCTTTCTGTGACTATTGTGAATGAGATTGCATTCTGGATTTGGCTGTCATCGTGGATGTTATTGGCATATATAAATGCTACCGCTTTTTATACAGTGATTTTGTATCCTTATACTTTGCTGAAGTTGTTTATCAGATTTAGGAGGTTTTAGGCAGTGACTATGGTGTATTCTAGGTACAGAATTATATAATTTATATACGGAGATAGTTTGACTTAATCTCTTTCTATTTGGATGCCTTGT
>NW_022300899.1:0-1896 GCF_002776525.5 Piliocolobus tephrosceles
CGACTCGGGAAAATAGCAAGCATTTTAAGCATATTACAGATAATTTAGTACAGAGATTTGGTCACACAGTTGCTGGAAGACCAAGGGAGCCAATTAGAGAGAAGGAGACAACTCAGAGATCTCCAACTATAGAAACTCACTATTGCATTAGAATCAGCAGGAAAAATAAAAGAGAGAGAGACAGACAGACAGAGAAAGAGAATGGTATTACTAAATTTCAGGGGGTGAAGTCACCCGGCAGAACCACAAGAAGGATTGGTGGTGTAAACAAGATACCACGCTGTCATACGCACTGCCTCGGCATATAGACTGGAGTACAACGCACTGCCTCGGCATATAGACTGGAGTACAACGCACTGCCTTGGCATATAGACTGGAGTACCTATGCCCTAGCTTTTTCCTTTTCCTCTCTCCGCTACATCAGGCTCTGAAATCGCCTGCCAGTGACTCCCATTGGCTGAAACACAACCGGCAGCAGCTGACAAAATAACCATGAAAACTGCTTCCAGGGGTCATCCCACCTGGAACACCTAGCAATATATGGGAAGAATAAGGAACAGGTTTGAAAGTAAACAAGCCCTGGACAGACTCAAATGCATGTGATACATTTCATCACTTTTTATGATTTTTTTAATATTCTTACAAGCTAATATTTATATTTAAAACTCAGGAGTAGATATGCAGAATGTTCAATTGGAAGATATCTAGTAGACTGTCAGAGAAAATAGTCTACACAGCTCTAATAAAATAAGAACCAACTATAGGTATTATATATGTGCCTACTGGTTTGAATATTGCTCTTCTTTTCTAATATGAAAATTTGTACCATACAAAACAGTGTTTAAATATTCAATACCATATTCAGAACTTGAGAATTCTAACCACATAAGAACTAGCAATGATTTCACTCAAGTAGATATTTTATGTATTCTCCCATGAATCACACTATGAAAATTTCTGATTTCTCTCATTCTGGGGTTAGATTATGATGTAAATTATTCTGCGAAGAAGCCGCACACAAAAGCCATCAAGTGTTTCAAGAGGAAACAGCAGGCTCTCAAAAATCTATGGAAAGTCTAATTCAATCTGGGGAAATACTAGCCTGATTAGGTTCTTTTTTTGGACTCTGAAGTTATAAGAATGATAGCTAAAATCATTCCCATTGAATAGAGACAGAAGACAGTCAAAGTCATTTTGAATATACAAATATAATAACTTGCTCATTGGTTATCAAGAAGCTATAATTAGGAATGTCCTGTTGAGTACTGAATATTTTAGGCTAAAACACTGTTTACATCATATTTTATGTATGCCAAGTAAAGTCTTTACATGAGATGGTCCAATCAAGGAATGCCTTGGTCAACTTCTGATGACTGTAACCATGAGCTATGTGAGTTTTCTCTAATCTCTACTTCCAGCTGTGCCATGCAAATCCAACCTGCAAGAAATTGCAGAACTGATTTTACTAAATACTTACTTTCACAATGGTGTTCCTTTATAGGGATAAACATGAAACTCTTAGACGTATATTCAAGATATATTATGAATCAATTTTCTTTCTGTCTTTTTATGCATTACATCTTACATGTTAATAAAAGTACTGGGAGATTTTTCCAAATGATGACAACTTTCTGTATTTCCTGCTGTTTTTGTAAGACTATTTTTGCTTTAGAAGACTTTCTCAACAATACTCAGATAATATAACTATGTACACAAAAATCAATCCATCGACTAATCCAATAAATCTTTAAAGTCTGTGAAGCATTTCTGTATACATATTTTCAGGTGTTCCTCAAAACCCTTTTATAAGGTATGTTGGATGGGGGTGAATATGAGATTATTTGGAGCAGATTTGACAGGAAATAATATATTAGAAAATGCTGAGGAGGATGAGCC
>NW_022300901.1:0-1027 GCF_002776525.5 Piliocolobus tephrosceles
GGTGATGGGTGCACTAAAATCTCAAAACTCACCCCTAAAGAACTTACTCATGTAACCAAACACCACCTGTTCCCCAAAACCCTATTGAAATAAAAAATATTTTTTAAAAAAGTTCTGTATATAAAATATAAACATTATAAATCATATATAATACCTATTATATATATAAATAGATTATAATTATCATATATATAATATAAATCTATCATGGTCATAAACACCTCACAGAACCTAATCTGAAAATCATATATATCATATATATGAGATATAAGATATATTCCTATTTATATATAAGCTATTTCTCATTATATATGCATATACATATACATACTAGATATAATCAGATTAACTTTTGTGAGGTGTTTGTCTTAGTAACAGGGTACTGGAAGTTCTAGCCAGAGCAATCAGACAAGAGAAAAAAATAAATGGCATCCAAATTGGTAAAGAGGAAGTGTCCACTATTAACACTTGCAAATATGTTCACCTACATACAGTTGTGTAACTCATGATCAGAGGTGACAATGTTGAAATGTATCTCTGCCCTGCGATCCTGGAAAACAGCAAAGGTTAAGAAATCTCTCCAACACTTATGGCTATGGAAACTCATTTGCTGCAAAGAGCCACTCTGCCCCATAAGTTACTAACAGACAAGATTCACAGATGTCCCCCTTATTTACCTATGACATGTCTAGACATAGACCCTCCAAATTCCCATTTTTGCCTAATAAATGATTAGTTGAACTGGTTTGTCTCCACTGACTCATCAGAACAAAAGGCTTTGACAGAATGATTGTACAAATGGACAATAAACAGACCACATATAAAAATATAATGTTGTTCCAAAACCTGCATTAACCCAGCTAGGAAAGCAACCCTTAGCTACAACAAATAATCCAGGAAGTCAGCCTGCCATAAATCAGACTTTGAGGAAACCAGATTGCTTTCTCTAGTGAAAAGCAAGAAAATTATACAATAACTTTTGTAACAATTGGCTCAAAATGGCCAGGACCTGATTAAAAACTGACAG
>NW_022300902.1:0-1115 GCF_002776525.5 Piliocolobus tephrosceles
TAATGATGCAGAAAGGTACTATTTTGCTTCAAAGAATTAGAATATGGTAACATTTTATTTGTTTTCTTTCACAAAATAACATTCAGAAATATCAACAATAGACTTGATAATCGGGAATGATGATGTTTGAAAGAGTGAAAAATAATATTTTTCGGAAAGTTAAGGAAGTCAGTAAACTTAAAGATATGAAAATCTCCATATTGTAAAAGAGACACATACTACAATCAACTTAAGTTTTTATGCAATAAAGAAAGACTTACTGTAAGTAAGGAATTAAATGTCCAGTGTTATTCTATAAATTTGTTTGGATACAACAAGATATAATCAACAAGTGCTAAAATAAAATATTTGACAATAGCTTCATAAAATTGGCTGTATCTAATCAGAATCTCTAGTTATTCCTTGAATTTTTTTCTCTTACTTATCTACACACCCTTCCTTTGTGGGTATCATCTGTGCCACGGTTTTAAATATCTTTTATTTACTGATACCATTCAAATGATTGTGTCTCATTCCCTCAATTCCAGACTCAAATCTTGAACTACTCATCTGATATCGCCACAGAGATACAGAATATTCCATCTTCAATATATTGAATATTTCAAACTTAACATGGTCGAAAAGAATCTGCTAATTCCTCTTGCATCCAACATATGTGTAGCTTCTCACTTAGCCCGTCTCAGCAAATGACAACCCCTCCTTACATTTGTCCAGACCAAAAACCTTGGAATAACCCTTAATACCCCTCTTTTTGTCACACTTTGTATTCAGTAAGTCAGCACCCGCTAGTGGCTCAGTCTACAAAATATATCCAGAATCAGGCAACTTTCCAATACCTCCACTAGGATGCTTCTGACCCAAGGTGCCATCCTCTCACTCCTTTGTCACTTTGGTTGTTTCCTAACTGGTCTTCCTGTCTGTTATCTTGGCATCTTTTAGTCTGTTCTTCTCAATGCAGCAGCCAGAGTTATCTTGTTAAAATATGTCAGATCATGTCATAGCTTTGCTCAATATTCTTCTGTGACTTCTACCTCTCTGACGTCAAAAGACAAATCCTTCAATTAACCA
Organism: Piliocolobus tephrosceles; assembly: GCF_002776525.5. Taxonomy (NCBI): domain Eukaryota; kingdom Metazoa; phylum Chordata; class Mammalia; order Primates; family Cercopithecidae; genus Piliocolobus; species Piliocolobus tephrosceles. The sequence goes on from NW_022300902.1 coordinate 1,069, forward strand.
GGACCCAGCTGATCACCTTTCTGATCCCCATTCCCATCACCTTCCTC
>NW_022300903.1:0-860 GCF_002776525.5 Piliocolobus tephrosceles
ATATTAACTGGTTATTTTGCTCATTAGTTGATGCAGTTTCTTCCTAGGCTCGATGGTCTTTACATTTTGGCATGTTTTTGCAGTGGCTGGTACCGGTTGTTCCTTTCCATGTTTAGGGCTTCCTTCAGGGTCTCTTGTAAGGCAGGCCTGGTGGTGACAAAATCTCTAAGCATTTGCTTATCTGTAAAGAATTTTATTTCTCCTTCACTTATGAAACTTAGTTTGGCTGGATATGAAATTCTGGGTTTAAAATTCTTTTCTTTAAGAACGTTGAATATTGGCCCCCACTCTCTTGTGGCTTGTAGAGTTTCTGCCGAGAGATCTGCTGTCAGTCTGATGGGCTTCCCTTTGTGGGTAACCCGACCTTTCTCTCTGGCTGCCCTTAAGATTTTTTCCTTCATTTCAACTTTGGTGAATCTGGCAATTATGTGTCTTGGAGTTGCTCTTCTGGAGGAGTATCTTTGTGGCGTTCTCTGTATTTCCTGAATTTGAATGTTGGCCTGCCCTGCTAGGTTGGGGAAGTTCTCCTGGATGATATCCTGTAGAGTGTTTTCCAATTTGGTTCCATTTTCCCCCTCACTTTCAGTCACCCCAATCAGACGTAGATTTGGTCTTTTTACATAATCCCATACTTCTTGCAGGCTTTGTTCATTTCTTTTTCTTCTTTTTTCTTTTGGTTTCTCTTCTCGCTTCATTTCATTCATTTGATCCTCCATCGCTGATACTCTTTCTTCCAGTTGATCGAGTCGGTTACTGAAGCTTGTGCATTTGTCACGTATTTCTCGTGTCATGGTTTTCATCTCTGTCATTTCGTTTATGACCTTCTCTGCATTAATTAGTCTAGCTGTCAATTCTTCCAC
>NW_022300903.1:960-1223 GCF_002776525.5 Piliocolobus tephrosceles
TTTTCTTTTGGTTTCTCTTCTCGCTTCATTTCATTCATTTGATCCTCAATCGCTGATACTCTTTCTTCCAGTTGATCGAGTCGGTTACTGAAGCTTGTGCATTTGTCACGTATTTCTCGTGACATGGTTTTCATCTCTGTCATTTCGTTTATGACCTTCTCTGCATTAATTAGTCTAGCTGTCAATTCTTCCACTTTTTTTTCAAGATTTTTAGTTTCTTTGCGCTGGGTACGTAATTCCTCCTTTAGCTCTGAGAGGTTTGA
>NW_022300904.1:0-2590 GCF_002776525.5 Piliocolobus tephrosceles
TTAAGGTGAGTGAAAAAGGCATGTTGAAAGTTGAGATAGGCCAAAAGCTAGGTTTTTTGCATGTTAGCCATGTTGTGAATGCAAAGGAAAAGTTATTGAAGGAAATTAAAAGTGCTACTCCAGTGAACATACAAATGGTAAGAAAATGAAACAGCTTTATTGCTATAAGGAGAGAGTTTTAGGGGTCAGAATAGGTCACACCAGCCACAACATTCCCTGAAGGCAAAGACTAATTCTGAACAAGGCCCTAACTCTCTTCAATTCTGTAAATGCTAAGAAAGATGAAGAAGCTGTAGAAAAAGTTTGAGTCTACCAGTGGTGGATTCCTGAGGTTTAAGGAAAGCAACCATCTCCATAAGGTAAAAGTACAAGGTAGAGGCTGAGGTGGGCGGATTGCTTGAGCACAGGCATTTAAGGCTGCTGTGAGCTATAATTATGCCACTGCACTCAAGCCTGGTTAACAGAGCAAGACCCTGCCTCTTGTGGGGAGTAAAAACAGGCACATTGAAACAGCAAGTGCTTATGTAGAAGCTAAGATAACTGATGAAAATGGCTATGCTAAATAAATTTTCAGTGGAGAGAAAACAGCCTTCTTCCATTGGCTGAAGATGCCATCTTAAGACTTTCACAGCTAGAGAAGAGCAGTCAGTGCCTGGCTTCAAAGGACAAGTTGACTCTCTTCTTAGGGCTAATGCAGCTTGTGACTTTAAGCTGAAGCCAGTACTCATTTACCATTCCCAAAATCTTAAGCCCCCTAAAAATTATGCTAACCCTACCATACCTATGCCCTAGAAAATGAACAACAAAGTAAGAATGACAACACAACTGTTTACAGCAATGCTTTACTGAAATTTTTTACTCCTTTATCATGTAACCGACATTTTTACTAAATATTTTAAGCCCACTGTTGAGATCTACTGCTCAGAAAAAAAAGGATTCTTTTCAAAATATTACTTTTCACTGACACCACACCTAGTCACCCAGAGCTCTGATGGGGATGTATAAGGAATAACATAGTTTTTCTAAGAGAATCAAAACACGTATTTTCATCTCTTTATTTTGTTTAGTTGCATGCATAGCAGGTAAAGAAGCTTCTTAATAAAGCAGTGCTCCATGAATCTTGCTTTTACCAGAAATTAGCAGACACTTTAAAAGATGAAGAGAACCATGAAGAGTCTGAGTCATTGCATGAAGTTATGCCAGGTCTGAGCATATTAAGATTTTGCTTTTTAATTAATGTACTAGTAACTAAGAAGAAAAAGAGCTCACTAAAATACGATATATTTTATATTATAGGAAACAGATTATTACTTCCAACGCCAACAGTAAAGCAAAGGATGTGGAAGAAAATGTTAGCCTTATTGTGTACAATGGTGCAATGGTAGATGTAGGAAGCCTCTTGCAAAAACTGGAAAAGAGCGAAAAAGTAAGAGCTGAGGTAGAACAGAAGCTGCAGTTACTAGAAGAAAAAACAGATAAGGGTCAGCATTGGATATGTTCTTTTAGCACCCTGCTGGGACATGCATATGTTTATGTATGTACATATATAGGTATGTACCTATGTACACATTTGCATATGCATACCACATAGTTTCATCAAAGTACATAAGGAACTTTTACAAACTATTTTATTTTTTATTTGTTTTTAAGACAGGGTCTCACTCTGTCACCCAGGCTGGAGTGCAGTGGTGCAACCTCAGCTTACTGCAATCACTGCCTCCTGGGTCCAAGTGATTCTCCCACCTCAGCCTCCCAAGTAGCTGGGATTACAGGTGTGCACCACCATGCCCAGCTATTTTTCTGTATTTTTAGTAGAAATGGGGTTTCACCATGTGGGCCAGGATGGTCTCAAACTCCTGACCTCAAGGGATCGCCCACTTCAGCCTCCCATAGTGTTGGGATTATAGGCATGAGTCACTGCACTCTGCAAGGAACTTTACTTTTCATTATTTCTGGTTCAGGCTATAAAATTGCTTAGTTTTATCTGAATCTTCGGTCTTCATGTGCATTCCCAGGTTCATTGTTTTCTGTTGCATCCTTTTAATCATCTTCTAGTTTCACTTTTTTTTTTTTTTTTGAGATGGAGCCTCACTCTGTCACCCAGGCTGGAGTGCAGTGGGGCTATCTTGGCTCACTGCAACCTCCGCCTCCCGGGTTCAAGTGATTCTCCTGCCTCAGCCTCCTGAGTAGCTGGGACTAGAGATGTGCCACAACGCCCTGCTAAGTTTTTGTATTTTTAGTAGAGACAGGGTTTCACCATGTTAGCTAGGATGGTCTCGATCTTCTGACCTCATGATCTGCCCATCTTAGCCTCCTGAAGTGCTGGGATTACAGGCATGAGCCACTGTGCATGGCCTCCACTTAGTTTTTACCAGTCTGTGTTCTCTAATCTATACAATAATCTAAAAATATAACATAGATTTTGAAATAATACAAGTTAAAAATTTAAATGAAACAGGCCAGGCATGGTGGCTCCCGTCTGTAATCCCAGCACTTTGGGAGGCCAAGGTAGGTGGATTGGCTGAAGTTAGGAGTTTGAGACCAGCCTGATCAACATGGTGAAACCCCATCTCTAAAAATACAAAAATTA
>NW_022300905.1:0-1450 GCF_002776525.5 Piliocolobus tephrosceles
GACTCTGTCTGACAGCTTTGAAGAGAGCAGTGGATCTCCCAACACGGAGGTTGAGATCTGAGAAGGGGCAGTCTGCCTGCTCAAGTGGGTCCCTGACCCCTGAGTAGCCTAACGGGGAGACATCCCCCACTAGGGGCAGTCTGACACCCCACACCTCACAGAGTGGAGTACACCCCTGAGAGGAAGCTTCCAAAGCAAGAATCAGACAGGTGCACTCGCTGTTCACCAATATTCTGTCTTCTGCAATCTCTGCTGCTGATACCCAGGCAAACAGGGTCTGGAGTGGACCTCAAGCAATCTCCAACAGACCTATAGCTGAGGATCCTGACTGTCAGAAGGAAAACTATCAAACAGGAAGGACACCTATATCAAAACCCCATCAGTACGTCACCATCATCAAAGACCAGAGACAGATAAAACCACAAAGATGGTGAAAAAGCAGGGCAGAAAAGCTGGAAATTCAAAAAATAAGAGTGCGTCTCCTCCTGCAAAGGAGCACAGCCCATCGCCAGCAACGGATCAAAGCTGGTCAGAGAATGACTTTGACGAGATGAGAGAAGAAGGCTTCAGTCCATCAAACTTCTCAGAGCTAAAGGAGGAATTATGTACCCAGCGCAAAGAAACAAAAATCTTGAAAAAAGAGTGGAAGAATTGACAGCTAGACTAATGCAGAGAAGGTCATAAACGAAATGACAGAGATGAAAACCATGACACGAGAAATACGTGACAAATGCACAAGCTTCAGTAACCGACTCGATCAACTGGAAGAAAGAGTATCAGCGATGGAGGATCAAATGAATGAAATGAAGCGAGAAGAGAAACCAAAAGAAAAAAGAAGAAAAAGAAATGAACAAAGCCTGCAAGAAGTATGGGATTATGTCAAAAGACCAAATCTACGTCTGATTGGGGTGCCTGAAAGTGAGGGGGAAAATGGAACCAAATTGGAAAACACTCTTCAGGCTATCATCCAGGAGAACTTCCCCAACCTAGCAGGGCAGACCAACATTCAAATTCAGGAAATACAGAGAACACCACAAAGATACTCCTCCAGAAGAGCAACTCCAAGACACATAATTGCCAGATTCACCAAAGTTGAAATGAAGGAAAAAATCTTAAGGGCAGCCAGAGAGAAAGGTCGGGTTACCCACAAAGGGAAGCCCATCAGACTGACAGCAGATCTCTCGGCAGAAACTCTACAAGCCAGAAGAGAGTGGGGGCCAATATTCAACGTTCTTAAAGAAAAGAATTTTAAACCCAGAATTTCATATCCAGCCAAACTAAGTTTCATAAGTGAAGGAGAAATAAAATTCTTTACAGATAAGCAAATGCTTAGAGATTTTGTCACCACCAGGCCTGCCTTACAAGAGACCCTGAAGGAAGCCCTAAACATGGAAAGGAACAACCGGTACCAGCCATTGCAAAAACATGCCAAAATGTAAAGACCATCGAG
>NW_022300906.1:0-1462 GCF_002776525.5 Piliocolobus tephrosceles
ACTTACAAAGAGACTTAGACTCCCATACAATAATAATGGGAGACTTCAACACTCCACTGTCAACATTAGACAGATCAACGAGACAGAAAGTTAACAAGGATATCCAGGAATTGAACTCATCTCTGCACCAAGCGGACCTAATAGACATCTATAGAACTCTCCACCCCAAGTCAACAGAATATACATTCTTCTCAGTACCACATCACACTTATTCCAAAACTGACCACATACTTGGAAGTAAAGCACTCCTCAGCAAATGTAAAAGAACAGAAATTATAACAAACTGTCTCTCAGACCACAGTGCAATCAAACTAGAACTCAGGACTAAGAAACTCAATCAAAACCGCTCAACTACATGGAAACTGAACAACCTGCTCCTGAATGACTACTGGGTACATAACGAAATGAAGACAGAAATAAAGATGTTCTTTGAAACCAATGAGAACAAAGATACAACACACCAGAATCTCTGGGACACATTTAAAGCAGTGTTTAGAGGGAAATTTATAGCACTAAATGCCCACAAGAGAAAGCAGGAAAGATCTAAAATTGACACTCTAACATCACAATTAAAAGAACTAGAGAGGCAAGAGCAAACACATTCAAAAGCTAGCAGAAGGCAAGAAGTAACTAAGATCAGAGCAGAACTGAAGGAGATAGAGACACAAAAAACGCTCCAAAAAATCAATGAATCCAGGAGTTGGTTTTTTGAAAAGATCAACAAAATTGACAGACCGCTAGCAAGGCTAATAAAGAAGAAAAGAGAGAGGAATCAAATAGACGCAATAAAAAATGATAAAGGGGATATCACCACCGACCCCACAGAAATACAAACTACCATCAGAGAATACTATAAACACCTCTACGCAAATCAACTAGAAAATCTAGAAGAAATGGATAATTTCCTGGACACGTACACTCTTCCAAGACTAAACCAGGAAGAAGTTGAATCCCTGAATAGACCAATAGCAGCCTCTGAAATTGAGGCAACAATTAATAGCCTGCCCACCAAAAAAAGCCCAGGACCAGATGGATTCACAGCTGAATTCTACCAGAGGTACAAGGAGGAGCTGGTACCATTCCTTCTGAAACTATTCCAATCAATAGAAAAAGAGGGAATCCTCCCTAACTCATTTTATGAGGCCAGCATCATCCTGATACCAAAGCCTGGCAGAGACACAACAAAAAAAGAGAATTTTAGACCAATCTCCCTGATGAACATCGATGCAAAAATCCTCAATAAAATACTGGCAAACCGGATTCAGCAGCACATCAAAAAGCTTATCCACCATGATCAAGTGGGCTTCATCCCTGGGATGCAAGGCTGGTTCAACATTCGCAAATCAATCAACGTAATCCAGCATATCAACAGAACCAAAGACAAGAACCACATGATTATCTCAATAGATGCAGAAAAGGCTTTTGACAAAATTCAACAGCCCTTCATGCTAAAAACGCTCAA
>NW_022300907.1:0-1095 GCF_002776525.5 Piliocolobus tephrosceles
TGGATAAACCATTTCCAGGAGGACACCAGTCACCAGGTAAATATCAGGCCACAGGTGAACACTGGACTCAGGGTGTATATCAGGCCCCAAGTTGACAACCAGGCCCGAAATGGACACCAAGGCCCCAGTGGACCACAGGCCCCAGCTGAACACCAGACTCACGTGGACCTCAGGCTGCAGGCAGACGCCATACCTAAGATAGATACCTAGGCTCTAGGTAGACGTTAGATGGACACCCAGTCCCCAGGTGGTCATCAGGCCCTAGGTAGACATCAGGTTCCAGGCACACATCAGACCCTAAGTCACACCCAGGCCCCAGTGATCACCAGCCTCAGGTGGACACGGAGGCCCAAGGTGGAATTCAGGCCTGAGGAGCACATTTGGCCCCAGGTGCACATCAGGTCCCAGGTGAATACTCAGTCCCCAGGTGGACATCAGGCCCCAGGTTGATACCTAGTCCTCAAGTGACTATCCAATCCCCAGTGTAACATTAGGCCTCTGTTGAATCCCAGGCCCCAAGTGGATTCTTAGGTCCCTGGTGAACACCAGGCACAGATCTACAAGCAGGCCCTGGGTGGACATAACTGTGTAAAGGTAAGGAGTTGACCTGCGGGGAGGGTGAGCAGTCAGCAGCCCAGTGGGGTCCTGAGTAGGTCTTATGGAAGGAAGCGGTTGAAGGGATGGAACCTTAAAGAAGTGACCTCACTTCCTTGATGACAGACCCTAACAGAACTTAGGATTCTGGTAACCAGGTGCCCATATCCTAGAGTCAGCCCTGTAGGCAGCTCACTGACTGGGAGATGCTCAAGAGAGGAAGATGTTCTCATGCTACATCCCCACATCTCAAGCCTCCTGCTTCAGGAAGGCACAGAGTGAGAGCCATTTCTGACGATGCTGATGAAGGCTCATCCCTCACCCCAGATGCCTCTGCACATTTGGCAGAAGGCCCCAGGTATCGCAGGACAGCCCAGGGCAGGCCCTTCTGGGGTTTACGAATGGGGCTGCATCTGCACATTGTCCTTGACCAGCTGGAGCCTCTGAAGCCCAGTGATGTACAGGCACATGGTGAGGTGACCTCCAGTCTGGAAGACTATC
>NW_022300908.1:0-2074 GCF_002776525.5 Piliocolobus tephrosceles
TGAAGGGCTGTTGAATTTTGTCAAAAGCCTTTTCTGCATCTATTGAGATAATCATGTGGTTCTTGTCTTTGGTTCTGTTGATATGCTGGATTACGTTGATTGATTTGCGAATGTTGAACCAGCCTTGCATCCCAGGCATGAAGCCCACTTGATCATGGTGGATAAGCTTTTTGATGTGCTGCTGAATCCGGTTTGCCAGTATTTTATTGAGGATTTTTGCATCGATGTTCATCAGGGAGATTGGTCTAAAATTCTCTTTTTTTGTTGTGTCTCTGCCAGGCTTAGGTATCAGGATGATGTTGGCCTCATAAAATGAGTTAGGGAGGATTCCCTCTTTTTCTATTGATTGGAATAGTTTCAGAAGGAATGGTACCAGCTCCTCCTTGTACCTCTGGTAGAATTCAGCTGTGAATCCATCTGGTCCTGGGCTTTTTTTGGGGGGTAGGCTATTAATTGTTGCCTCAATTTCAGAGGCTGCCATTGGTCTATTCAGGGATTCAACTTCTTCCTGGTTTAGTCTTGGAAGAGTGTACGTGTCCAGGAAATTATCCATTTCTACTAGATTGTCTAGTTGATTTGCGTAGAGGTGTTTATAGTATTCTCTGATGGTAGTTTGTATTTCTGTGGGGTCGGTGGTGATATCCCCTTTATCATTTTTTATTGCGTCTATTTGATTCCTCTCTCTTTTCTTCTTTATTAGCCTTGCTAGCGGTCTGTCAATTTTGTTGATCTTTTCAAAAAACCAACTCCTGGATTCATTGATTTTTTGGAGGGTTTCTGTGTCTCTATCTCCTTCAGTTCTGCTCTGATCTTAGTTATTTCTTGCCTTCTGCTAGCTATTGAATGTGTTTGCTCTTGCCTCTCTAGCTCTTTTAATTGTGATGTTAGAGTGTCAATTTTAGATCTTTCCTGCTTTCTCTTGTGGGCACTTAGTGCTATAAATTTCCCTCTACACACTGCTTTAAATGTGTCCCAGAGATTCTGGTATGTTGTATCTTTGTTCTCATTGGTTTCAAAGAACATCTTTATTTCTGCTTTCATTTCGTTATGTACCCAGTAGTCATTCAGGAGCAGGTTGCTCAGTTTCCATGTAGTTGAGCGGTTTTGATTGAGTTTCTTAGTCCTGAGTTCTAGTTTGATTGCACTGTGGTCAGAGAGACAGTTTGTTATAATTTCTGTTCTTTTACATTTGGTGAGGAGTGCTTTACTTCCAATTATGTGGTCAATTTTGGAATAAGTGTGATGTGGTGCTGAGAAGAATGTATATTCTGTTGACTTGGGGTGGAGAGTTCTATAGATGTCTATTAGGTCCGCTTGGTGCAGAGATGAGTTCAATTCCTGGATATGCTTGTTAACTTTCTGTCTCGTTGATCTGTCTAATGTTGACAGTGGAGTGTTGAAGTCTCCCATTATTATTGTATGGGAGTCTAAGTCTCTTTGTAAGTCTCTAAGGACTTGCTTTATGAATCTAGGTGCTCCTGTTTTGGGTGCATATATATTTAGGATAGTTAGCTCTTCCTGTTGAATTGATCCCTTTACCATTATGTAATGGCCTTCTTTGTCTGTTTTGATCTTTGATGGCTTAAAGTCTGTTTTATCAGAGACTAGGATTGCAACCCCTGCTTTTTTTGGTTCTCCATTTGCTTGGTAGATCTTCCTCCATCCCTTTATTTTGAGCCTATGTATGTCTCTGCATGTGAGATGGGTCTCCTGAAGACAGCAGACTGATGGGTCTTGACTCTTTATCCAGTTTGCCAGTCTGTGTCTTTTAATTGGAGCATTTAGTTCATTTACATTTAAGGTTAATATTGTTATGTGTGATCTTGATCCTGCCATTATGATGTTAACTGGTTATTTTGCTCATTAGTTGATGCAGTTTCTTCCTAGGCTCGATGGTCTTTACATTTTGGCATGTTTTTGCAATGGCTGGTACCGGTTGTTCCTTTCCATGTTTAGGGCTTCCTTCAGGGTCTCTTGTAAGGCAGGCCTGGGGGTGACAAAATCTCTAAGCATTTGCTTAGCTGTATAGAATTTTATTTCTCCTTCACTTATGAAACTTAGTTTGGCTGGATAT
>NW_022300909.1:0-1397 GCF_002776525.5 Piliocolobus tephrosceles
AAAAATAAAAACAGAAACAAAAATAAAAACAAAAAAATTAAAATAAAAACTGGAACAAAGTAAAACAAGATAAAAACAAAATTAAAAACAAAAATAAAAAAACAAAAACAGAAATTAAAACAAAAATATAAATAGTAAAAATGGAGCCACTGCTTGATCCCAAGAATGATAGACAAGTGAAACAGGTTGAGCCCCCACCAGCAAAGGTAAAATATATATTTTATAAATTCGTTTTGTATAATGTTCTTTTTGCTTGTGTCTTGTGGTGTTTGATTGTGTTTGTGTACATGGTAAACAATCGATTTAATCTTTAACATAAAAAATAAATATATATTTTGTTGTTTATGTGCCAATTATATAAATATTATATTTACTAACTAAATATACAAAAAAAAATAAAATAAAATAAAGTAATATATAAATAAATATCTACCTATACCAAAATGAAGAACGGACATATTATTATTGTAACAGCTATGTTGAACAAAATTAAAAACGAAACAAAATAATTATAAAATGAAATAATTTATTTATAGTTACTTAACTGGTTTTAAAAATATATATATATATATATGTGTGTAGAAATGCATTAGTTTTTCGAGTATATTTTTAATAACTGAGCACATGCAACATTTATAGAAAGAAATAAAATAGCCAACTTGTTGCGAAAAAGGTTATATATATAGTCGTGCGTGAACAAAGGTATATATATATATATATATATATATCGGTATAAGCGCGAAAGACACGATTATAGTATATACATATATTATGGACAAAATTTTTAATACTATATCTATTATTTTTATTGATATACAGTTTTTATATTATTATTACTTTATTAGTTGCTCAAACACTACGCTAAAAGTTAATGAATATTACTCTGAATATAAAAAAAGAAAAAAAAATATTACGTTACAGTAAAATAAAATTATACAAAACATATAGACACTACGGTTAATTCTCCATGAGCATGTAATAAATAATATAAATATTTGTTTTTTTTTACAATATATATGTGTCTTTAATTTTATTTATTTTGTTTTACATACAATAAAGTATAAAAGACAAAAAAAAAGAGAAATTGATAAATATATAGGAAGCAAGCAAAAATAAATAAATGAATGAATGAATAAATGAATGAATGAATAAATGAATGAATAAATACATGAATAAATGAATGAATAAATGAATGAATAAATGAATGAATAAATGAGTGAATAAATGAATGAATAAATGAATGAATAAATGAATGAATAAATGAATGAATAAATGAGTGAATAAATGAATGAATGAATGAATGAATGAATAGATGAATGAATAAATGAATAAATAAACAAATAAATAAATAAATAAATAAACAAATAAATAAATAAATAAACAAATAAATAAATAAA
>NW_022300910.1:0-1090 GCF_002776525.5 Piliocolobus tephrosceles
ACAACATAAAAATGGCTCCTTGCTGTTTAATCTGGTTATACATGTTCCGTTGTTACAGTTCTATATATAAGAGATATAAACTTACTTTCCATATTTAAGGAAAATATTAAACAATCATTGAGTCATCCAGTTGATTTAAAATGTCCAGATGTTTGGCCTCTTGCAGACAAGCAGCCTAATTAAATCTCTCTTTTTCACTGGGATGTTTATCATTGTTTTGACAAAGTGTAGTAGGAAAAGCACTGGTCATAGTGTCACAGGAGATTTGAAAATCCTCATTAACTCATTTGCAAACTGCATGATTCTGGGTCCAGGAAATGGTATCTGAAGTTGTCTAGAGGATTACTGAAAATGAATAAGGAATACTCCAGGTATGTTCTTAAATCAAGTCCTTTGTCCCTTTGCCTCAATTGTTGCTTCCATAAAATAGGGAAACTAATGCCTAAATTAAATATTCTTCTGAAGATTTACCCTGATGAAATATATAAAAGTACTCAATATTAAATATGTAACAAATTTCCAATAGGGACTTCTTGAATATTAATGTGAGTTTCAGTATTATCAGCTATTAAACAGGAAAAATGATTCTTACGTGATGCTGCCACATACCCTGCTTAGCATTGTGTCTGTTTTCTTTCTTTTTGTATTCCCTTCTCAAGGTCTGTATGATCATCAAATAGTATTCTTTTTGCAAAAGTATTTACTAAAGATGTAAAAATCTATCCAAATGAAAAATATTAAAATGTATTTTATTGCTTAAAATCTTCTTTTTCTATTTCTGCCGTTTGCTCATTCTTTCTCTTTGTTTTCCAAATTTGAAACAGCTTTATATATAGCAGGTGGCTGTTAGACTGTATAATTTGAGGGATGCAAGATATGACCTATTAAGCAAAAGTATTTTTCATGACAGTCTCAAATTGCAAATTTAGAAACTCATTGTTTAGTTACTATAGAGCCTCCAATTATTAAAATGCAAATAATACTGGAGAGGTAACATTTTAGACTTTTATGTTTTAGGGTGAACAATACCTAACTGGATTAGCTTAGAGTTACTTGACAATATTTACAATTTAGGAGGCAGGGGAAAGGG
>NW_022300912.1:0-1434 GCF_002776525.5 Piliocolobus tephrosceles
ATCGCTGATACTCTTTCTTCCAGTTGATCGAGTCGGTTACTGAAGCTTGTGCATTTGTCACGTATTTCTTGTGTCATGGTTTTCATCTCTGTCATTTTGTTTATGACCTTCTCTGCATTAATTAGTCTAGCTGTCAATTCTTCCACTCTTTTTTCAAGATTTTTAGTTTCTTTGCGCTGGGTACATAATTCCTCCTTTAGCTCTGAGAGGTTTGATGGACTGAAGCCTTCTTCTCTCATCTCGTCAAAATCATTCTCTGACCAGCTTTGATCCGTTGCTGGCAATGGGCTGTGCTCCTTTGCAGGGGGAGATGCGCTCTTATTTTTTGAATTTCCAGCTTTTCTGCCCTGCTTTTTCCCCATCTTTGTGGTTTTATCTGTCTCTGGTCTTTGATGATGGTGACGTACTGATGGGGTTTTGGTATAGGTGTCCTTCCTGTTTGATAGTTTTCCTTCTAACAGTCAGGACCCTCAGCTATAGGTCTGCTGGAGATTGCTTGAGGTCCACTCCAGACCCTGTTTGCCTGGGTATCAGCAGCAGAGGTTGCAGAAGATAGAATATTGCTGAACAGCGAGTGCACCTGTCTGATTCTTGCTTTGGAAGCTTCCTCTCAGTGGTGTACTCCACCCTGTGAGGTGTGGGGTGTCAGACTGCCCCTAGTGGGGGATGTCTCCCAGTTAGGCTACTCAGGGGTCAGGGACCCACTTGAGCAGGCAGTCTGCCCCTTCTCAGATCTCAACCTCTGTGTTGGGAGATCCACTGCTCTCTTCAAAGCTGTCAGACAGAGTCGTTCGCGTCTGCACAGGTCTCTGCTGCTTTAGCTGAGCCCTGTCCCCAGAGGCGGAGTCTACAGAGACAGGCAGGTTTCCTTGAGCTGCTGTGAGCTCCACCCAGTTAGAGCTTCCCAGTGGCTTTGTTTACCTACTTAAGCCTCAGCGATGGCGGGCGCCCCTCCCCCAGCCTCGCTGCTGCCTTGCGGTTAGATTGCCGCAGACTGCTGTGTTAGCAAGGAGGGAGGCTCCGTGGGTGTGGGACCCTCCCGGCCAGGTGTGGGATATATTCTCCTAGTGTGCCGGTGTGCTTACAGCGCAGTATTGGGGTGGGAGTTACCCGATTTTCCAGGTGTTGTGTGTCTCAGTTCCCCTGGCTAGGAAAAGGGACTTCCTTCCCCCTTGCGCTTCCCAGGTGAGGCGATGCCTCGCCCTGCTTCAGCTCTCGCTGGTCAGGCTGCAGCAGCTGACCAGCACCGATTGTCCGGCACTCCCGAGTGAGATGACCCCAGTACCTCAGTTGGAAATGCAGAAATCACCGGTCTTCTGTGTCGCTCTCACTGGGAGATGGAGACTGGAGCTGTTCCTATTCGGCCATCTTGCTCCGCCCCCTCTCTAACATTTATTTCTTAGTGGTGAGAACATTTAAAGTCCTCTCTTCTGG
>NW_022300913.1:0-1940 GCF_002776525.5 Piliocolobus tephrosceles
CACACAACACCTGGAAAATCGGGTAACTCCCACCCCAATACTGCGCTGTAACACCGGCACACCGGAGATTGTATCCCACACCTGGCCGGGAGGGTCCCACGCCCACGGAGCCTCTCTCCTTGCTAACACAGCAGTCTGCGGCAATCTAACCGCAAGGCAGCAGCGAGGCTGGGGGAGGGGCGCCCGCCATCGCTGAGGCTTAAGTAGGTAACTAAAGCCGCTGGGAAGCTGGAACTGGGTGGAGCTCACAGCAGCTCAAGGAAACCTGCCTGTCTCTGTAGACTGCGCCTCTGGGGACAGGGCTCAGCTAAAGGAGTAGAAGCCTGTGAAACGCGAACGACTCTGTCTGACAGCTTTGAAGAGAGCAGTGGATCTCCCAACACGGAGGTTGAGATCTGAGAAGGGGCAGTCTGCCTGCTCAAGTGGGTCACTGACCCCTGAGTAGCCTAACTGGGAGACATCCCCCACTAGGGGCAGTCTGACACCCCACACCTCACAGGGTGGAGTACACCCCTGAGAGGAAGCTTCCAAAGCAAGAATCAGACAGGTGCACTCGCTGTTCAGCAATATTCTATCTTCTGCAACCTCTGCTGCTGATACCCAGGCAAACAGGGTCTGGAGTGGACCTCAAGCAATCTCCAACAGACCTATAGCTGAGGGTCCTGACAGTCAGAAGGAAACCTATCAAACAGGAAGGACACCTAAATCAAAACCCCATCAGTACGTCACCATCATCAAAGACCAGTGACAGATAAAACCACAAAGATGGGGAAAAAGCAGGGCAGAAAAGCTGGAAATTCAAAAAATAAGAGCGCATCTCCTCCTGCAAAGGAGCACAGCCCATCGCCAGCAACGGATCAAAGCTGGTCAGAGAATGATTTTGATGAGATGAGAGAAGAAGGCTTCAGTCCATCAAACCTCTCAGAGCTAAAGGAGGAATTACGTACCCAGCGCAAAGAAACTAAAAATCTTGAAAAAAAAGTGGAAGAATTGACAGCTAGACTAATTAATGCAGAGAAGGTCATAAACGAAATGACAGAGATGAAAACCATGACACGAGAAATACGTGACAAATGCACAAGCTTCAGTAACCGACTCGATCAACTGGAAGAAAGAGTATCAGCGATTGAGGATCAAATGAATGAAATGAAGCGAGAAGAGAAACCAAAAGAAAAAAGAAGAAAAAGAAATGAACAAAGCCTGCAAGAAGTATGGGATTATGTCAAAAGACCAAATCTACGTCTGATTGGGGTGCCTGAAAGTGAGGGGGAAAATGGAACCAAATTGGAAAACACTCTACAGGATATCATCCAGGAGAACTTCCCCAACCTAGCAGGGCAGGCCAACATTCAAATTCAGGAAATACAGAGAACGCCACAAAGATACTCCTCCAGAAGAGCAACTCCAAGACACATAATTGCCAGATTCACCAAAGTTGAAATGAAGGAAAAAATCTTAAGGGCAGCCAGAGAGAAAGGTTGGGTTACCCACAAAGGGAAGCCCATCAGACTGACAGCAGATCTCTCGGCAGAAACTCTACAAGCCAGAAGAGAGTGGGGGCCAATATTCAACGTTCTTAAAGAAAAGAATTTTAAACCCAGAATTTCATATCCAGCCAAACTAAGTTTCATCAGTGAAGGAGAAATAAAATTCTTTACAGATAAGCAAATGCTTAGAGATTTTGTCACCACCAGGCCTGCCTTACAAGAGACCCTGAAGGAAGCCCTAAACATGGAAAGGAACAACCGGTACCAGCCACTGCAAAAACATGCCAAAATGTAAAGACCATCGAGCCTAGGAAGAAACTGCATCAACTAATGAGCAAAATAACCAGTTAATATCATAATGGCAGGATCAAGATCACACATAACAATATTAACCTTAAATGTAAATGGACTAAATGCTCCAATTAAAAGACACAGACTGGCAAACTGGATAAA
>NW_022300914.1:0-1080 GCF_002776525.5 Piliocolobus tephrosceles
TATGTACATGTCATAACAACTTAATTTTTTTTTTTTTTTTTTTTTTTTACATATATACGATTAATTTTATTTCAGTGAAAGCATAAAAATATGTTAGTGCTCCGAGACTTCCACATTGTAAAAAAAATAAGGCAAAATAAATAAAACAAAATAAACAAACAAAAACATAAACAAAAACATAAACAAAAACATAAACAAATGCATAAACAAATAAATAAATAAATAAATAAACAAATAAATAAACAAATAAATAAATAAATAAACAAATAAATAAACAAATAAATAAATGGCAAGCATAAAATTCTTATGTAGTAAAATAAACTTCTATCAATTTTTAAAGCACTTATTATGTATAAACTTCGACATAACCAAATGTAAATAACTAGAACGACTTTTTAAAATTTACATTCTTATATACGTGATTATACATACGTGAATGTACATGCGTGATAATACATGTATACGTGCATATATCTCTTTGTATCACACATATATATATTTTTATACATATATAAATGCTCAGGTCACATTCGCAAAATAAGCAAATATAAAAAAAAATTATTATAGAAAACATGCTTAAAAAAAAAAAAAAAAAAAAAAAAAAAAAAAAAAAAAAAAAAAAAAAATGAAATATAGAAGGGTTATGTTTATTAGTGATTTTTTAAATAACACACATAAAAGCATTTACTAAAATTTATAATAGGTATATATGTATTTTTGCTTTGGAGTTTTGTTTTTGCAAACCCTCATCCATAACTTTACTCTCTCTTCCTTTCTTTCCTTTTTTATAAAAATAAAATATGAACTTAAGGCGCTTTTAAAAAAAAGTAATGCTTCGTCAAAATTATTTTCTAACAAGCAAAAAGTAATATGTATATACTTGCATGTAATCATATATTTTAATATTACATGCAAGGTAAAAAAATAATATGTTAGTACATGTGTAATAGTTGTATATAATTCTATACTTGTTCACCATCATAAACGTATATATGTACGCATATTATGTGTATTTATTTTTTAACGCCCAGATGTGGATCTGGTCATATGTTGTTTTACTCTTCTTTCTTTACTCATTTT
>NW_022300916.1:0-637 GCF_002776525.5 Piliocolobus tephrosceles
TGCCTATGTCCTGAATGGTACTACCTAGATTTTCTTCTAGGGTTTTTATGGTATTAGGTCTAACATTTAAGTCTCTAATCCTGAATCACTAATCTTTCTATACTGCCTTTAAATTGGTTTCCTATTTGTCTTTCCTTTCCACCACTCATTCTCCATACTCAGGGCTGGTTCTCATGTGGTATATACAGAGTAGACATAATGTTCATCATGTACCACCTGAAATGATCAACTCTCACACAATAATAATATCAGTTAGTAAATAACATCTGCTAATAAAGCTAGTAAAATAATTAATACAGAAAATACTTATGGCTGAGCGTGGTGGCTCATGCCTGTAATCCCAATACTTTGGTAGGCTGAGGTGGTCAGAGCACTTGAGGTCAGGAGTTTGAGACGAGCCTGGCCACTATGGCAAAACCTCATCTACTAAAAATACAAAAATTAGCCGAGCTTGGTGGCACATGCTTGTAATCCCAGCTACTCAGGAGGCTGAGGTGGGAGAATCGCTTGAACTTGGGATGTGGAGGCTGCAGTGAGCCGAAATCAGGACACTGCATTCCAGCCTGGGCAACAGAGCAAGACTTCATTTCAAGAAAGAAAGAAAGAAAGAAAGAAAGAAAGAAAGAAAGAAAGAAAG
>NW_022300916.1:647-12451 GCF_002776525.5 Piliocolobus tephrosceles
AAAGAAAGAAAGAAAGAAAGAAAGAAAGAAAGAAAGAAAGAAAGAAAAGAAAAGAGAGAAAGAAAAAAAATACTTACATAGAACTTACTATGTGTCAGGCACTGTTGTATGAACTTTATAATAAATTAATCCATTTGATCCTCACAACAGCTCTCTGAAGTAAGTACACTATTATTATCCCCATTTTACTACTGAGGAGACTGAAGCACAGAGTGACTAAGTATCCTGTCTAAGGTCACCCAACAAGTAAGTGTGAGAGGATTCAAATACCTTTGCTTACAAAGAACTTTGTTCTTCAAGTTACATAATTTTTTATAACAAACACAAAAATAAGTCACTGGGATGGGTGCAGTGGTCCACACTTATAACCCCAGTGCTTTGAGAAGCTAAGGTGGGAGGAACACTTGAGGCCAGGGGTTTAAGATCAGCCTGGGCAACATAGCAAGATTCCACCTCTACAAGAATTTAAAAATTAGCCAGGCGTGGTGTCTTGTGTCTATAGTCCTAGCCACTTGGGAGGCTGAGGTGGGAAGATTGCTTGAGCCCAGGAATTCGAGACTGCAGTGAGCTGTGATTTTGCCACTGCACTCCAGCATGGGTGACAGAGCCAGACCCTGTCTCTAAAAGAAAAGGAGGTCAGTTCCATGGTAAACACAAAGTGGAAGAAAACATTGTTCTTTTCATTGGAGTCATAGAAACCAACAATTTGAATAGTATGTACAATACAATCCCAATTTCATTACTGCATATTATACACACATACAGATACATACATAAAAATCCATGTAAGAGACTTCAAAGATAAAAACCAAAATGTTATAGCTTATCTCTGTTTGGGGACATTATGTATAAAATATTTTTTCCTTCTTCATGCATTTCTGTATTTCCCAAATGTTGTGCAATAAATATGTATCACATTTATAATTTGAAAAAAGTCAGTATCTTTTCAACTGTGTGCTGATTCTATTTTAAATATTCCCTGGCATACTATGGTATTGAATAATCTTTGCAGTAAATCAAAAGTTCTCTTCCCTCAAACAGTAAAGAACCAGGAACATTCAAGTTAGTCCTAGTGTGATACCTGTTTTATAGGATTTCATATACTATTTTATACTACTCATAATGGTTTGGCTTTGTGAATTTCAACACGGATGGCTTTTAAGCAAATGCTGCAAACAATATTATGACAATCAATTTGTTTTGCCAAACACTTTGGAAAGGAGATAGATTAATTGAAAATTTATATGCAATAGCATGGGAGCAATTATATGTACTAAGCCAAATTTACTTATGATAATAGACATAATTGGAAAATTATTTAATGTACGATTTTAATAAGGGCATTAAAAAATTGGGAAATTTGAAGAACATCTAATCATTTCTGAATTATAATTGTAAATGAGTGCAGATGACCTAATCTGCTTACGTAAATGATAATTATTAATTTAGCAATTGTACAAATGAGCTCAAAACATGAACTACAATAATTACAATACAAACCAATAACTTCCTTGTCTGCCATTTGCACAAATGATTAAATTATGAGGAATGTTTCCTCCATACTTTAAAAGCTAATGTAAATTTAAGAACCCAGGGAAATTATTAGTGTAATTAAAACTAATAGGTACACACAAATATGGAAAACAAACAGCTGGATTTATAAAGCTTGAAGAAAGGACATTTTATTTCTACTTTAAATGTTAATATCATGCATCTTTCATTGTAAGTGTAATAAATAATGTATCACTAGAAAAATAACACTTCCTGGCTGGGCACGGTGGTTCACCCCTGTAATCCCAGCACTTTGAGAGGCCGAGGTGGGCGGATCACGAGGTGAGGAGATCTAGTCCATCCTGGCCACCATGGTGAAACCCTGTCTCTACTAAAAATACAAAAATTAGCTGTGCATGGTGGCACGCGCCTGTAGTCCGAGCTACTTGGGAGGCTGCAGCAGGAGAATCTCTTGAACCCGGGAGGTGAAGGTTGCAGTGAGCCGAGATCGTGCCATTGCACTCCAACCTGGTGACAGAGTGAGGCTCCGTCTAAAAAAACAAAAAGAAAAAGAAAAAAAAAACACTTCCCAGAGTAAGTTACTATCTATGGTACAGGTTCTTTTTTTTTTTCTCGAGACAGAGTTTCGCTCTTGTTGCCCAGGCTGGAGTGCAACGGTGCAATCTTGGCTCACTGCAACCTCTGCCTCCTGGGTTCAAGCGGTTCTCCTCCCTCAGCCTCCCGAGTAGCTGGGACTACAGGTGCTTGTCACCACGCCCAGCTAATTTTTTTTTTTTTTTTTTTAAGTAGAGACGGGGTTTCACTATGTTGGCCAGGCTGGTCTTGAACTCCCGACCTCGTGATCTGCCTGCCTGAGCCTCTCAAAGTGCTGGGATTACAGGCGTGAACCACCGCGCCCAGCCGTACAGGTTTTATAAAGCATCATACACTTAAGGTTTTCCTCAAGGACCATGTCTTCTTGCCATCTCACTGGAAATAATTTTACACTTTGAAAATAATGATACATATTTCAGTTAACCAAGGGCACTAAGTGGAAACCCAAGGTAATTTTCAAAACTTCTTTAAATGCCAAATGCATTTTATTATATTGTGATTCACCTTGACAGAGTTTGTACAAGAAAGAATGGGGGTGGGGAGGGAGAGAAATACCAGAAAAATGCAGCATTTTAGATCTATGTAGTGTGTGTATGTGTGTGTGTGGTGGAGAGAAGATAAAGCACAAAAACCTCTGTTAATTAAGTAGTGGTTGAGCCCAGGAAGTTCCAGAAATGAAGGTAGGCATGGGGGTAGTTGACTCTGGATGATGGAGGAATCAGTTCTTCTGTGGGGCGAGGAGCCCCCACGGACCCTTGGCCAGTGCCCAGCTGCTCAGCATCGGCCTGCGCCTTTCACCAACCACTCTTGCGTTCCTTTGTGAGTCCTAGTTTACCCCTGCAAATCGTCCTAGTTTGACCAGGGCACAGCCCGCCCGGCGCTGGGTGGGCGTGTGCTGTGGAGGGCCCGTGACATCGGGTGACAGGCTCAGGCGAGTCCAAGGCTCCTTGTCACTTTCTCAGGTGTGTGTCCTTCCAAACCAAGAAGGGTAGGATGTAGGGGAACTCACTGGTAGGCCAAGCTGGCCATAACTGAGACACCTGCCCCTACATCCCTTGCAACCAAATGAGGGCAGCAGGCTGAACCTACTATAAAGAGGGAGGGACACTGGCAGCGCGGCCTGGAGGACTGGTCTGGCAGTGGCAAGTCCAAGGGCGGCCACTGGGGCCATTTACCCGGGCGCCACGGCGGCTCTGGTGGCCTGCACCCTCAGTGTCCAGGGCAGCCTCCCACAGCCCCTCTTCCTGTTCCATCAACCCAACCATTCACTAGAGCTTTGGAATGCGAGTTTTGGATATTAACAGAAGTTCCTCAGATCCCGGACAGGCCGCCTGGTCTCTCTGCATCTCAGGTTACTTATTTGTAAAATGAAGGCAATAATGGAGCCTACTCTGAGGCTGCTTTAAGATTCAGGGAAGTAATATGTGTGTTTGGCACATAGATGTTAATTATTAGCATCTGTATCAATATTATATGTATATAACTCTAGTTACAGCAGAGCTAGACAACTGTTGGGTCAATAGCCCGATGGAATCTGAAATACACTATTTTGAAAGCGATGAGACATATTTCACCTTTAGAAAAAGTACCTAAAGCCTATGTACTTTAAAACACACAGGAATCACCCAGGGTTCTACTGAAATGCAAGTCTGGGGTAAAGCCTGACATTCTGCTTTTCTAACAAACTCCCAAGTGATGGCAATGCTTCTGATAACAAGGGTGCAAATACAATACAGATCAAACATCCACGTAGTCACCATCCACATTAACAGAAATCATAGTGTCATATCAGAGAATCCATTGCCAAATTCAAGGTTCTGAATATCTGCCCCAAGTTTTCTTCTGAGTTTATGGTTTAGCCCTAATCTTTTGAGTCAATCTTTATCATTTTGAGTTAATTTTGTATACGATGTGAGTTAGGAATCAAAGTTCTTTCTTTTACTTATGGATATCCAGTTGTCCTAGAACTATTTCTAGGACAAACAAGAGGTTGCTCTTTCCCCATGGAATGAACTTGGCATCTGTGTGGAAAATAAATTGACCATAGAGGTTAAGGGGTTATTTCTGGACTCTCAATTCTGCTATATTAGCCTGCCCTTACACCAGCATCATACTTACAAAAAAAAATTATTTAGCTTTGAAGTAAGTTTTGAAATCAGGAAGTGTGAGACCTCCAACTTCTTTCTTTTTCAAGATTGTTTTGGCTATTTGGGATCCCTTCCACTTACATATAAATTTGAAACTCAGCTTTTCCGTTACTTTAAAGAAAGTGTTAAAAAAAGAAGGTGTTCGTATTTTTTGACAAGGATTATGTTCAATCTATAGGCTAGTTTGAGTTGTACTGACATCTTAACAATATTAAATTTTCCTACCCATGAACATTGAATGTCTTTCCATTTATGTAGATCTTCTAAAATTTCTTTTAGCAATGTTTTGTGGTTTTCCGTATAAAAGTATTTTATCTCCTTATTTAAATTTATTCATATGTATTTTATTTTTTTACACACTATTGTAAATTAAATTGCTTTCTTAACTTCCTTTTCAGATTGTTCGTTGCAGGTGTACAAAAACACAACCGATTTGTGTGTTGATTTCATATCATGTAACTTTGCTGAATTTGTTCATCAGCTCTAGTAGCTTTCCTATGAATTGTTTGGAATTTTCTAGATTTTGTATCATTTCATCTGCAAATAAAGATACCTTTCTTTCTTTCCAGTTTGAATATATTTTATTATTAATTTTCGTTGTCTAATTATTGGGGCTAGAACTTTCAGTACAAGGATGAATAGCAGTGGTGAAAGTAGGCATCCTTGTTATATTCCTAATTTTAGGGGGAAAGCTTTCAATCCTTCGCTATTGAGTATGATGTTAGCTGTGGTTTTTTTGTTGTTGTTTGTTTATAAATACCATTTATCTTGATGAGAAAGCTCCCTTTTATTCAGTCTTCTGAGTGTTCTTATCAAGAAAGGGTATGGGATTTTTGTCAAATGCCTGTTCTGCTTGAATTAAGTTAATCCTATGGGTGTTTTTTATTTTTATTTTTTCATTCCATTAGTGTGATGTGTTACATTGATTGATTTTATCATGTGGAACCACACTTGCATTCCTGGGATGAATCCCACGTGGTTGTGTTTTATAATATTTTGAATGTGTTGTTAGGTTCATTTTGCTATGTTATGTTGAGGATTTTTGCATCTCTATTCATAAGGGATATTTGTCTGTAATTTTTTTGTTGTTGTTGGGATATTTATCTGGCTTTGGTGTCAAGGTAATGTTGGCCTCATAGGATTAGTTAGGAAGTGTTCTCTCCTCTTCTATTTTTTGAAAGAATTTAATAAGGCTTGGTGTTAATCATTTTAAACATGTTTGGAAGAATTTACCAGTGAAGCCATCTGGTCCTGGGCTTTTGATGGTTGGCAGGGTTTTGAATGCTGTTTCAATCTCTTTATGTGTTATAGTCTGTTGAGATTTTCTGTATCTTCTTGTGTCAGTTCAGATAATTTGTGTGTTTCTAGAAAATTTTCCATTTTATTTAGTTTATCTAATTTTGGGGGATACAGATGTTTATATTATTCTCTTGTAATCTCTTGTGTTTCTGCAAGGTTGGCAGGAATGTTTCCACTTTCATTTCATTTCTGATTTTAATTATTTCTGCATTCTGTCGTTTTGTCTTTGTCAATGTAGTTAAAAGTTTGTCAATTGTGGGCCAGGCGCGGTGGCTCACGCCTGTAATCCCAGCACTTTGGGAGGCCGAGCTGGGTGGATCACGAGGTCAGGAGATTGAGACCATCCTGGCTAACACTGTGAAACCCCGTTTCTACTAAAAATACAAAAACTTAGCCTGGCGTGGTGGTGGGTGCCTGTAGTGGCAGCTACTCAGGAGGCTGAGGCAGGAGAATGGCATGAACTTGGTGAGCCGAGATCATGCCACTACACTCCAGCCTGGGCAACAAAGTGAGACTCTGTCTCAGAAAAAAAAAAAAAAAAAGTTTGTCAGTTGTGTTGATCTTTTCATAAAGCCAACTTCTGGTTTCCTTGATTCTCTCTATTGCTTTTCTCTTCCCTATTTTATTATCTCTAGTCTGATCTTTATGATTCCCATCCTTCTGCCAGAGTTGGGTATAGTTTACTGTTTTTAGTTGTTCAAGGTGTAAAGTTAGTTTACTGATTTGAGATCTTTCTTATTTTTTAATGTAGGTGTTTGTGCCATAAATTTCCCTCTGAGCACTGCTTTCACCTTCCCATAAGTTTTAGTATGCTGTGTTTTCATATTTATTTGTTTCCAGGTTATTTCTTTCTTCTTCTTCTTCTTCTTTTTTTTTTGTTTTGTTTTGTTTTGTTTTTAGACAGGGTCTTGCTCTGTCACCTAGACTGGAGTACAGTGGCAAAATCACAGCTCAGGGCAGCCTTGACCTCCTTGGTCTCAAGCAATGCTTCCAATTCACCCTCCCAAATACTGGGACTACAGGTGTGTGCCACCATGACCTGCTAAATTTTGTATTTTATGTAGAGAGGGGGTTTCGCTATGTTGCCCAGGCTGATCTCCAACTCCTGTGCTCAAGTGATCTGCCCACCTGGGCCTCTCAAAGGGCTGGGATTACAGGCAAGAGCCACCATGCCCGGCCTTGTTTCTAAGTATTTTCTAATTTCTTTTGCAATTTCTTCTCTGACCATTTGGTTTTTTAGAGAGTGGGTTGTTTAATCACGACATATTTGTGACGTTTTAGTTTTCCCTTCTGTCTTTGATTTACAGCCTCCTTCCATTGTGGCTGGAAAATATACCTTGAATTATTTCAATCTTTCAAAATTTGTTGAGACTTGTTTTGTGGCATAATATATGGTCTAGTTTTCCATGTGCACTTAAGAAGAATGTATTCTGCTGTTCAGTAGATAGTTCTATATAAGTCCATTAGTTCTTACTGGTTTATAGTGTTTTTCAAGTCCTCTATCTTCTTATTTCCTATGCAACATTTTAGCTACCCATTCTACTAGTGCTGGACAATTATATTGGTCATAGTATTTTGCTATTATAAACAAAGCTTTATTAAAATGTCTCCTTGTGCACATGTTTCTCATACCTAGGAGTGGAATTGCTATGTGTAGGGTATGCACATGTTCAATTGAACTAGCCAATGCCTATTTTCCAAAATGGCTATATCAATTTACATTCCCACCCTCAGTGTATAGTGAGAGTTCCCAGTACTCCACAGTTTGACAATGGTTGGTATTATGAGACTTTTTAGGTTTTGTCAACCTGGTGGTTATGTTACGATGTCTTATTGTGGATGCAATTTTTATTCCTTGACTACAGTAACTTATATTTACCACTTTGTCGTTCTTTTGTTTTCTTTTGTTTCTCTCGTATTCCCCTTCTTTCTCCTCCAACCATTGTCTTGATCCTCTCCCTCCCATAAAATTAGAAGAGAATCACACCAGGGGTTAAAAGTACATGTTTGGACTCAGACTTGGTTTCTAGTCCTGCACTGTCACTTTCTAACTGTGTGATGTCTGGCAAGGTACTTAATAGTACCTAGTCTAATCACTTAATAGATATTCACTATTATTTTACAGCTTAACTTTAGACTCAGACAAACTGACATTCAAATTCCAGCTTTGCTTCCAATATTTTATTTAACAAACTTTTTAAAAACATTTTATTTTGAAGTAATTGTAGATTCACAGGAAGTTATTAAAAATGTACAGGAAGAGCCTGTGTTCCCTTCATCCAGTTTCTCCCAATGTTTATATCTTATGTAATTTTAGTACAATATCAAAACCAGAAGCTGACATTGAACAATGTATATATATATATATATATTTCACTTTACGATGTGTAGATTCATAGAAGCATGACCACAATTAAGGCACAGAACTATTCCATCACCACAAAGACCTCCCTCCTGCTACTACTTTATAATCACACCCATATCATTTCTCCCACCATTCCTAGCAACTGGCAACCACTAATCCATTCCCCATCTCTATAATTGTATTATTTCAAGAATGTTTTATGAATTATATCATATAGTATGTGCTCTTTTGAGATTGCCTTTTTTTACTCAGCATAATTCCCTGGAGATATATCCAAGTTGCTGCTTGAATCAATAGTTGATTCCTTTTAATTGTTCAGTAATTCCATGTGATGGATGTACCACAGCTTCTTTAACCATATAACCATCTAAGGTCTTAGTTATCTCCAGTTTGGAGCTATTATAAATAAAGCATCTATGAACTTCTGTGTACAGATTTGTACGATAACATAAGTTTTCATTGGCAAGTACAAGGTCTGAGTCATATGGTAAGCCCATTTAAATTTTAAAAGGAACTGCCAAGTGATTTTCCAGAGCAGTTGTATGATTTTACCTTCCCACACATAATGTATGAGTGATCCAGTTTCTCAGCATTCTCATCAGCATTTGTTGTTGCCACAAGTTTTTATTTTAGCCCTCTTGATTTGTGTGTATTGATATCTCATTGTGGTTTTAATTTGAATTTCCCTAATGGCTAATGATATTGAATGCCTTTTCATGCACTTTATTTGCCTTTGCATGTCTTCTTTAGTGAGGTATCTGTTCAGATATTTTGCCTATTTTTTAATTGGGTTGTTTTCTCATTGTTGGGTTTTAGAAAATTTTTATATAGTCTAGATACCTGTCCTTTTCCACTATGAGATTTGCAAACATTTTCTCCCACTATGTAGCTTGTCTTTTTATGTTCTTAATAGAATATTCAATGTAGCAAAAGTAGTTTATTTTTATGAGGTCAAAAATATCAAACTTTTCAGTTAGGGATCATACTTTTGGTGTTAAGTCTAAAAACTCTTCACCTAGCCCTAGGTCCTAATGATTTTTTTTATTTGAAAAAAAAAAAAGTTTTTATAGGTGCTAGCTCTTTAAATCTCCTGGAACTCAGCCAGAGGTGGAAAGGCTTGCAACAATGTGGAATGGATAAGATCTAGTATTTTGTAGCACAATAGGGTGACTACAGTTAGCAACAATTTGTCATATTTTAAAAAATGATTAAATGAATCTCTGTAATCCAGCAGTCTAATTTCAGAATCCAAGTGCTTAATCATCACTTTATGTGAACTTTGAGCAATTTACATTATTTCTTGGTTACTGCATTTCTTCATTTGTGAAATAGTGATGATTAATTCTTACTCATTGGGAAGATTAAATGAAATAATTCATGTGCCTGATTTATGGTAAAAGTGATTGATGAATGTCAGCTGTGGTAGTTACTGTAGGCTTGCTATCAACTCTCAGGGCTGAAGGGGTCTGTGGTTTATAATCAAGTTTACAGACTTTTGGAAATAGGATGATCTTTTCTGGCTAAGCCACCTGTGAAATGGGTGACTGTATTCTAATTTAAGATTGTAGAGCATAAATGGTTATAGACAGTGAGAAATTAGAGAGCCCCTCACTCCTACAGTGAGGCTTTATGTAATATTTATATCCAGTATAGAAGCTCCAGGACTGGAAGGCACCTTAGAGATCTCAGGATATACATAGAAAAGATGTAAGATATTTAATGAGAAGTTTAATATCATACGCATTTATTAAGTTCTCTTTTGTGCAAGGCAGGGCTTATAAGAAAAAAAATCAAATATTTTCTCTCCCAGTCTTCATACAAGTAGTTGTTCTTTTGGTAGGGATTGGAAGAGGTGTGGAGCAGGCTAGGTTTTTTGTCGATAGATACAATTTTTTTCTGATTTGTTTTCAGGTGTGGATCAATTGTTACCTTTTTAAACTCAGGAAGCCAGATGACTGAGCAAAACAACTTTCAGTGCTTTTAGTGAATCCCAGGTGGATGTTCAATGTTGCTAGAGGGGATTAACAGGCATACTGAGTGAACAGTATTTCAGTCAAAGTACACAACTGGGCACTCAGAGTATAGCAGGGAAAAAAAGAAAAGCATAATGTGAATAGAAATCCTTTTCTCCCCCGCCAAAGGTGGTGACCACTCAGACAGCAGCTCATATAACTGGGTTCCTGTGATGCTGCTTCTATCACAGCTGAGAGCAGGTTTTTGGACCTTTTGGTTTCCATCTTTTTTCAGCTGTGCAGCTTTTCTTCTGTTTTATGCTACCACCACCTGCTGTCCTGTTCCTACCACACAGAATCTCTTCTCTTTTCCAGAAAAAACTAATCAGACTGCAAGCCGTGATAGGGACATTTCTCAAGAAGTTTAAGCAATGACACAACTTTGGAAACCTTAATTTTAAAGCCACAGGCTTTTAAAAACAGAAATGTCTTGTTTTTAAATGCCTGTATGCAAAGTATCTTTGTTTCTAGGCATGTAATAATAAAGCATGGAATACATGATTTTCACCATAGCAAGAGAAAACAATTGTATGGACAAACATTGTATTTACTTTTATTTAGCAACCACTTATCTAGCATTTATTGTGTACTAGGCAGATTTTAAATGCTCTACCAGAATTAAGTCATTTTAATCCTCACATCAACCCTATGAGATAAGCTCTATTTTTATTTCCATTTTAACAATGAGAAAACCAAGGCACAAAGAGGTCAAGTGACATGCCCGAGGTCACTGTGGTGGATTATAATATTGTTCAAAATATTAGCTACTCCTCCCTATGGGAGGATTATACATCCCTGCCCTGTTGACATCAGCCTTAGCTGTGTGACTTACGCCCCTCCCTGTGGGAAGAGTCCTCTTCCCCTCCCTATTTGCATCCAGCTCAGTCATGTAATTTGCTTTGTCCTATGACATATGAACAGAAGTAAAATGTTCTGAACAAAGGCCCTGAGAGTGGGCTCACGGTTCACCACATTCCTTTCTCCATCCAGGAGACCAACAGTGTTCATGAGAGGAGCTGTTCTTTCATATTGTATCCTAGACTGAAGACAAATGAAGAAGAATTTTAGTTCACCCAGATGGTACATGACTGATAGTTAAATTTTTTGTGGTATAAACCACTAAAATGCGGGGGACGGAGCAAGATGGCCGAATAGGAACAGCTCCAGTCTCCAACTCCCAGCGCAAGCGACACAGAAGACAGGTGATTTCTGCATTTTCAACTGAGGTACTGGGGTCATCTCACTAGGGAGTGCCGGACAATCAGTGCTGGTCACCTGCTGCAGCCCGACCAGCAAGAGCTGAAGCAGGGCGAGGCATCGCCTCACCTGGGAAGCACAAGGGGGAAGGGAATCCCTTTTCCTAGCCAGGGGAACTGAGACACACAACACCTGGAAAATCAGGTAACTTCCACCCCAATACTGCACTGTAAGCAAACGGGCACACCAGGAGAATATACCCCACACCTGGCCGGGAGGGTCCCATGCCCACAGAGCCTCCCTCCTTGCTAACACAGCAGTCTGTGGTGATCTAACCGCAAGGCAGCAGCAAGGCTGGGGGAGGGGCGCCTGCCATTGCTGAGGCTTAAGTAGGTAAACAAAGCCGCTGGGAAGCTCCAACTGGGTAGAGCTCACAGCAGCTCAAGGAAACCTGCCTGTCTCTGTAGACTCCACCTCTGGGGACAGGGCACAGCTGAAAAATAACAGGGGAAGCAGCAGAAGCCTGTGCAGACGCCAATGACTCTGTCTGACAGCTTTGAAGAGAGCAGTGGATCTCCCAACACGGAGGTTGAGATCTGAGAAGGGACAGACTGCCTGCTCAAGTGGGTCCCTGACCCCTGAGTAGCCTAACTGGGAGACATCCCCCACTAGGGGCAG
>NW_022300917.1:0-2471 GCF_002776525.5 Piliocolobus tephrosceles
AATCTCTGGGACACATTTAAAGCAGTGTGTAGAGGGAAATTTATAGCACTAAGTGCCCACAAGAGAAAGCAGGAAAGATCTAAAATTGACACTCTAACATCACAATTAAAAGAACTAGAGAGGCAAGAGCAAACACATTCAAAAGCTAGCAGAAGGCAAGAAATAACTAAGATCAGAGCAGAACTGAAGGAGATAGAGACACAAAAAACCCTCCAAAAAAATCAATGAATCCACGAGTTGGTTTTTTGAAAAGATCAACAAAATTGACAGACCGCTAGCAAGGCTAATAAAGAAGAAAAGAGAGAGGAATCAAATACACGCAATAAAAAATGATAAAGGGGATATCACCACCCACCCCACAGAAATACAAACTACCATCAGAGAATACTATAAACACCTCTACGCAAATCAACTGGAAAATCTAGAAGAAATGGATAATTTCCTGGACACGTACACTCTCCCAAGACTAAACCAGGAAGAAGTTGAATCCCTGAATAGACCAATAGCAGGCTCTGAAATTGAGGCAACAATTAATAGCCTACCCACCAAAAAAAGCCCAGGACCAGATGGATTCACAGCTGAATTCCACCAGAAGTACAAGGAGGAGCCGGTACCATTCCTTCTGAAACTATTCCAATCAATAGAAAAAGAGGGAATCCTCCCTAACTCATTTTATGAGGCCAACATCATCCTGATACCAAAGCCTGGCAGAGACACAACAAAAAAAGAGAATTTTAGACCAATCTCCCTGATGAACATCGATGCAAAAATCCTCAATAAAATCCTGGCAAACCGGATTCAGCAGCACATCAAAAAGCTTATCCACCATGATCAAGTGGGCTTCATCCCTGGGATGCAAGGCTGGTTCAACATTCGCAAATCAATAAACATAATCCAGCATATAAACAGAACCAAAGACAAGAACCACATGATTGTCTCAATAGATGCAGAAAAGGCTTTTGACAAAATTCAACAGCCCTTCATGCTAAAAACGCTCAACAAATTCGGTATTGATGAAACGTACCTCAAAATAATAAGAGCTATTTATGACAAACCCACAGCTAATATCATACTGAATGGGCAAAAACTGGAAAAATTCCCTTTGAAAACTGGCACAAGACAGGGATGCCCTCTCTCACCACTCCTATTCAACATAGTGTTGGAAGTTCTGGCTAGGGCAATCAGGCAAGAGAAAGAAATCAAGGGTTAGGTAAAGAAGAAGTCAAATTGTCCCTGTTTGCAGATGACATGATTGTATATTTAGAAAACCCCGTCGTCTCAGCCCAAAATCTTCTTAAGCTGATAAGCAAATTCAGCAAAGTCTCAGGATACAAAATTAATGTGCAACAATCACAAGCATTCTTATACACCAGTAACAGACAAGCAGAGAGCCAAATCAGGAATGAACTTCCATTCACAATTGCTTCAAAGAGAATCAAATACCTAGGAATCCAACTTACAAGGGATGTAAAGGACCTCTTCAAGGAGAACTACAAACCACTGCTTAGGGAAAAAAAAGAGGACACAAACAAATGGAAGAACATACCATGCTCATGGATAGGAAGAATCAATATCGTGAAAATGGCCATACTGCCCAAGGTTATTTATAGATTCAATGCCATCCCCATGAAGCTACCAATGAGTTTCTTCACAGAATTGGAAAAAACTGCTTTAAAGTTCATATGGAACCAAAAAAGAGCCCGCATTGCCAAGACAATCCTAAGGTAAAAGGACAAAGCTGGAGGCGTCACGCTACCTGACTTCAAACTATACTACAAGGCTACAGTAACCAAAACAGCATGGTACTGGTACCAAAACAGAGATATAGACCAATGGAACAGAACGGAGTCCTCAGAAATAATGCCACACATCTACAACCATCTGATCTTTGACAAACCTGACAAAAACAAGAAATGGGGAAAGGTTTCCCTATTTAATAAATGGTGCTGGGAAAATTGGCTAGCCGTAAGTTAGAAAGCTGAAACTGGATCCTTTCCTTACTCCTTATACGAAGATTAATTCACGATGGATTAGAGACTTAAATGTTAGACTTAATACCATAAAAACCCAAGAAGAAAATCTAGGTAGTACCATTCAGGACATAGGCATGGGCAAGGACTTCATGTCTAAAACATCAAAAGCAACGGCAGCAAAAGCCAAAATTGACAAATGGGATCTAACTAAACTAAAGAGCTTCTGCACAGCAAAAGAAACTACCATCAGAGTGAACAGGCAACCTACAGAATGGGAGAAAATTTTTGCAATCTACTCATCTGACAAAGGGCTAATTTCCAGCATCTACAAGGAACTCAAACAAATATACAAGAAAAAACCAAACAACCCCATCAAAATTGGGGAAAGGATATGAACAGACATTTCTCAAAAGAAGACATTCATACAGCCAACAGGCACACGAAAAAATGTTCATCATCACTCGCCATCAGAGAAATGCAAATCAAAACCACAATGAG
>NW_022300918.1:0-4810 GCF_002776525.5 Piliocolobus tephrosceles
GCCTCCCAAAGTGCTGGGATTACAGGCTTGAGCCACCGCGCCCGGCCATTCTCTTCTGTTTTTAAGGCTACTGCAGCCGCTGTTATTTGCCATATTCTCTACCTAAGGGGTCTGGTAGGAAGTAGTGCTTCCAAAGGTAATTCAGTAGACTGCTTTTGTTCTCAGCATGGAGGAAGGTGCAAGCTCAGTGACGCACTCAGGCAAACTAAACAGGAGGGATCCGAGACCCACAACAGTGAGTTCTCTCCTCTCCACAGCCTCAGAGGGATGTTCTCACTTTTAAAGTGAAAACCGGATAGAACGGCACTAATCTTTCCATCACTAAAAAGTAAAACAAATTAAAAACTTTCCTGTTTTAGTTATTTCAAAATGTATATCTGATTCTATGACAATAAAAATACTCAAAGGAAATAATGCCCCATTTAAGTACTAATAACTTGAAGTTTGTTTTATTTTGTTTTCTAATCTTTGGTTTCACTTTAGCCACCCTATTTTTCCCCCGTTTTCCTAATAAGTGCATCATCAGCTTTAAGGTAAAAATATTACTGACCTTAAAAATCTCATCATGTTACCTTATACCTTACCTTATAATATGTTTTTGAAAATTATTATGAAATTGGTCTGTCTGTTTGTAAACACTGAAAAACTCAGTAGAGCTTCTGATGAGAACTCCAGAACAAAAGTAATTTTCATAGCCCTTAACTGATATCTGTTCTTTAAAAGATATTATATATTTTATTTAATACTTAATATTTAATACTTATTTAATAAATACCTTATTTAATACTTATTTCATTGTTCAGAAAATCTTAACAATATTTCATTTTTTTCCCGTTCCTTGGAAATCAAACCATTTAGAAAATAACTTTTATTTTCTTTATAAATTGATAATTTTTTAACTTTAATGTTTGAACTCAGCAACTCAAAGAAACTTGATTGAATTGTATCAGTGGAAATAAAAAATCCCTTTATTATTT
The DNA here is from genome assembly GCF_002776525.5 of Piliocolobus tephrosceles. Lineage (NCBI taxonomy): Eukaryota > Metazoa > Chordata > Mammalia > Primates > Cercopithecidae > Piliocolobus > Piliocolobus tephrosceles. The sequence continues at coordinate 978 of NW_022300918.1, forward strand.
TATAGTTATATAATCAGATGACTACTCCCTGCTACGTTTTGGTCAATTAAATCAATCTACCACTTTGAAAGCCATATGAGCTATCCCCAAACCCTCAGTATGCTTTAAAGGGAAGAAAAAAAATTAGTTCGAATCCTAGAGTCAGATGCCTAGGGGAAGAAGGGAAGGAAGATCAATTCATATTGCAACCGCAACATGAAAATAAATGAAACATTTCAAAAGGTACTATTTAGTCTGGTACTATTTTCTCCTTATTATGTATAACATTCTGTCTCAGTGTAATAATGAATTTATGTAACTTGTCCCTGAAGGGAAAGAAAGTGAACTATTTATACCCCTTATCCTATAGGCATTATATTTTTTGCATTAACATCTTTTTTGGAGTATACCTAACACAGCCACTCTAGAACACCATAAAAAACAGAAACAAAACCCTCAAACTGCAGAGGTATAATATCTGAAAAGTTCAGGTTATAGGTAGAAAAAATTTCAAAATTAAATATATGATGATTTATTATTACAAAAATGACAATGTAGAAGCATGATGTCAATTTTTTAATGATATAACCCTCACCAACATTTTAAACAATTTATACCCAGAGTCTTTTTTTTTCCTGCAATAATGGAGAAAAAATATTAATTCAGATGTCTATTTCCAAATGAAACCATTAATAGAGTTTTAATGATTTTTGTATTAAAACTGGGGTGTGGGGGGCGACAGCTACATTATTTTGCTTACCTATGAAGTACATTAGAGATAATGGGCATGTTTACTGTGTAAAATCCACCTACATTAGATCAGTTACACAGAAAATTGTTTTCACTAACACATACTAAAATAAACAAAATCAGATTCAGTGCCCCACTCAAATTATTTAATGTTAATGAACATCAAACAGAATAATCAATTCATGTTTGAAGGGAATCACATCTTAAATATGCATCCATATGTCAAGTCTGGCTTCAAAGAGTATAGGAAATCAAAACAAATGTGAGTTCAAATATGTGAGCTGTACACCTTTAACACATTTGCTAAAGAAGTGAGTTGAGTGTATTATGTGTTCAGTATTGTTTTCTAACATTTGTTTGTCCAATTTGTACCCCGGGCTACTAAAATCTCTCTTGTTGAGAAAGTCTTACCCAGACACATAGATTCAGGCTTTTACTACTATATTTTAAATTATACTAATATGATAACCTCTGAAAATGATGATATGACAGTAAACCCCTTTATCAGTGTGAAATTATAAGAAGTTTTTAAAAATTATTTTTATTGCTGTGGATCTATATGCATGACTTAGAGTACAATAGCATGATGTATTCAAAATCAAATGCATGCTGAGAAGGAAAAATTATTATTTAAGTCTTAGAAAGGCATTAAAAGCCCAAGTGCAGTAAAAGTTATCTGACCTTGACGACAAGGAGGGTTCTGTAATGCCACAGCTTATTATGGAGAACCAAAAGAGTGAGGCATTTGAGACCAGCACCTCTAGAGCCAGGTTGCCGGAGTTCAGATCCCACCCCTAAGACATATTGGACCTGTGACGGTGGGCATATTACTTTACCTTTTGTGCCTCAGTTTTCTCAACTGTAAAATGGGATAATAGAAGTATCTATATCCAAGGACTGTTTTGGGGGTCAATCAGTTATATTTACAAAGCATTCATAAGAGTTAAGATTATACGTACATATTATATATTGCCTTTTTTATTATGTAAGATTATTATATATAATATTTCTGTATGTGAATTCTAAGGCATCCTAAGAATTTACTTATTTAAATATTAGGGTATTGCCAACTGTGTTACACAGATTTTATACACTCACTCCACACCTGCTTCACTATTACTCCAGTTGAGGCAATGCTATCCTTCACTGTTTTAAATGCTTTCTTTATATCTTCTCTCTTGAAACAAGATCTGTTTATTCTTTTACATATACCTGCATTTTGCTTGAGGTGTGTGTTTTCCAAACACAGAGTGTTTGTAAATAGGGAGAGAAGGCATTAAAATAAGTTGGACAATTATTCTAAATATTGAAGACTAAGTCTGTTTTTAGGCCACAGGAAAAAGTGATAGTATGTGTCTAATAATTTTCAGGAGCCTATAAGACATTTTTAAAAATTTTAAGTGACATATATTTTGTCTTATTTTATCTGTATAATATATTGACAATGAAGTAACATGGCATTTTTATTGGTATGAAAATCAGATCATCTACAATGATAAGATTGTTTTAAAATGAAAGCTTACTATTTTACAGCTTTAGTAGTCTTCTCAATACTTTATTATTTTAAATATGAAAAACCCAATCAAAACAGAACTAAATGTGTAAAACTGCGATCCAGTTTGCTACAAATTTCATAATCATTATAATCACTAGTTTACATCCAATAATAGTATGATAAAAATGTTAATTTCATCTTTTTTTTTTTTTTTTTTTTGAGATGGAGTCTTGCTCCATTGCCCAGGCTGGAGCGCGGTGGTGAAATCTTGGCTCACTGCAACATCCACCTCCTGGGTTCAAGCGATTCTCCTGCCTCAGCCTCCATAGTAGCTGGGACTACAGGTGCGCACCACCACGCCTGGCTACTTTTTTGTATTTTTAGTAGAGATGGGGTTGCACCATGTTAGCCAGGATTGTCTCGATCTTCTGACCTCGTGATCCGCCTGCCTCGGCCTCCCAGAGTGCTGGGATTATAGCCGTAATCCCATGGCCACCATGCCCAGCCAATTTCATCTTTTTACTGGAAACAATGCCTCAAAAAAAAAAAAAATGCTTTACTTTGCTTTGAATGAGTTAACTGTGTGTACTTCTTCAAGGAAAGATGACATGTATAATGTTAGCTTGAACTTCTGCATATTCTTTCTGCCAATATGACAGCCTTGGTAATTTCATAGCATGCTTTGATCCAATACAGAAGAACCAATTAAGAAAGAACAGCTCCAGTTTTTAACTTGTAGAAAATGGAGAGGTTTATAAACCTCCTATTTTAGAGCACAGGATGGCTAACCATGGAAACAGAACAGCTTAATTGTATTTGTGGCAGACTGAGACGAAATCAGTAGTTTCCAGATCATGTGATGAGTGCCTTTACTAGAATAAATTGCCACTGCTGAAAGAACTATACAAAAGGAGTGTCAGAAAAGGAAAAAAAAAGAAAGAAAAAACACTCTTAGGTACAACATGCAGGAAAAGAAAAAGAGGGATTTATTTCTCTTTCCACTTGACATTATTGTCAAATTATACAAAGATTATCAGAAAGACTGGACAAAAACATACAAGGCAGTATACTGGATTTAGCCTGCCTTGGAACTTACGTTTGAGCTTAGTATAGATGATTACCTATTTGCTTGTGTTGTTTGAATAATTATAAATTTTGTAATGATTCTTGTAAAGTCAACTGCCAATTTCTAATTTTAATGCATTACATTTATAAAGAACATTATAATCAAAGGAAATTCAAACATGATAATCAGATATTAAAATGTACCTGAATAAACAAAAAGGGACTAAGAAAATGCAAATGTTTATCAATCTTCATAACTCTATGAGGTACCAAGTTGTGGTATTATCCATCATGGTAAGTAGTACATAACAAAATTTTCTCATTGAAAGGGTTTAGTTTGAGTGATTTTTAAATACGTATTGAATGAATGAATGAATCCCACTGAACAAGGCCCCTATGCTGCTGGATTCTGTGTCTCTGATGGCCTCCCATAGGTGGGTGAGAAGAGCAACAGTGCCCCTCTGATGGAATGAAGGTTCTTGGAAAGAGTAGAGGGGGGCCGGGCGCGGTGGCTCAAGCCTGTAATCCCAGCACTTTGGGAGGC
>NW_022300921.1:0-3234 GCF_002776525.5 Piliocolobus tephrosceles
CAGTGAGCTGAGATCCGGCCACTGCACTCCAGCCTGGGCGACAGAGCAAGACTCCTTCTCAAAAAAAATAAATAAATAAATAAAGAGAATAGTCTTGAATCTAGGGCACTGAACTTCATGATAACTATTTTTCCTACTCAGAATACTTCCTTACTTCCTGATTCTTTGGGCTCTTGACAAATGTGGCATATAAAATGTAGTACCATTTTAAACACTAGAGTCCACAAAAGGCTAGGCCTTACAGTGGCTCATGCCTGTAATCCCAGCATTTTGGGAGACCAAGGTGTGAGAATGGCTTGAACCCAGGATTTCAAGACCAACCTGGGCAACGTAGCAAGATGTTATTTCTACTAAACATTAAAAACAAAAGCAAACAAACAAAATACACTAGCCAGGCATGGTGCTGCATGCCTGTAATTCTAGCTACTCTAGAGGTTAACGCAGGAAGATCTCTTGAACAGGGGAGTTTGAGGTTGCAGTGACCTATGATCACACCAGTGCATTCAAGCCTGGGTGACAGAACAAGACCTTGTCTCAAAAACAATAATAAATAAATAAAATCCACAAAAAGAGGAATTAATATTTGAACATATACCTATATAGTGATAAGATATGGTATTGTGAAAAGACACATTTTAAAATCTATTTGATTTAAATATCTGGCAGAACTTACAGTACTTTTTAGTAAATGAAAATAACACGAGCTTGGGAAACAGATAAACCCAGGTCCAAAGTTTTGTTCTATCCGTTTGGGTGACCTTTGTGTAACTTAGCTATTTTCCCTTCATTTCGTCTATATAATCCCTAACCTGAAAAATGGAGATAAAAACATTTTTTTCTCTCTTTTTTTTGAGATGGAGTCTCTTTCTGTCGCCCAACATGGAGTACTGTGGCGCAATCTCGGCTCACTGTAACCTCTGCCTCCCGGGTTCAAGCGATTCTCCTGCCTCAGCCTCCCGAGTAGCTGGGATTACAGGCGCACACCACCATGCCAGGCTAATTTTTGTATTTTTAGTAGAGACAGAGTTTCACCGTGTTAGCCAGGATGGTCTCAAACTCCTGACCTTGTGATGCACCAGCCTCAGCCTCCCAAAGTGCTAGGATTACAGGTGTGAGCCATCTTGCCCGGCCCAAAAACACTTTTTACTGAATTGTTTGCAAATAGATTAAGATAATAATTTAAGAGCAGTTGCTTATTTGCCACTTTTTATTGCAGAAATGAGCTAAAATAAGATAGGGTTATGTATCAGTCATTGAAGAGATAACACTAACCGTCTCAACAAAATCATTAATGTTTTACTGGGCAAATCTTGTGATCTTTTTCAAATGTATGCTATCAGTGCCTCTGTGACCTTTGCTAACCTGTGATTACAGCTTTGCTCACCTGTGATTACAGCTTTGCTCACCTGTGATTACAGCTTTGCTCATCCTCCTGTTATGAGATCTCCTCTACTCTGAGTGGCAACAAACTCTAGACCATCGGATTACTCCTGCAGAGGGTCTTGGGTTCTCTTCCTCTGTGAAGCAAGCCAAGGAAATGATGTGGCGTGGTTCCCAGCCTCTGACCACTGAGCTCCTCCACCCACTAACAACGTTTTGCTTTTTTTTTTTTTTGAGATGGAGTCTCACTCTGTTGCCCAGGCTGGAGTGCAGTGGTGCAATGTCAGCTCATTCCAACCTCTGCCTCAAGGGCTCAAGCAATTCTCTTGCCTCAGCCTCCTGAGTAGCTGGGGTTACAGGCATGTGCCACTGTGGATAATCTTTTGTATTTTCAGTAGAAATGGGGTTTCACCATGTTGGCCAGGCTGGTCTCGAACTGTTGACCTCAGGTGATCCACCCACCTTGGCCTCTCAAAGTGCTAAGATTACAAGCATAAGCCACCATGCCCAGCCAACAACATTTTACTTTTAAAATTCTGAGTGTGTCATAAGCACTTTGTTGTATCCGTTAACAAATTCAATCATATGAGACAGCATTTTCTTAATTAATTGACTTATTATATATATATATTTTAAGAGATGGAGTCTCCCTCTGCCATCCAGATTGGAGTACAGTGACATGATAGATCATAGCTCACTGCAGCCTTGAACCCCTGGGTTGAAGCGATCCTCCTGCCTCAGCTTCCCCAGTAGCTGGGACTACAGGTGTTCACCACTGCACCCAGCTGACAGACACTATTATTATACATACTTAACAGATAAGAAAACTGAGGCAGAAGTTTGAGCCTGTGCTGTCCAATGCCATATCCATTAGCTCATGTAGCAATTGAGCTCTTGAATCGTGGCTTGTCTAGGCTGGGCGTGGTGGCTCACGCCTGTAATCTCAGCACTTTGGGAGGCTGAGGTGGGTGGATCACTTGAGGTCAGGAGTTCAAGACTAGCCTGGCCAACATAGTGAAACCCTGTCTCTACTAAAAACACAAAAATTAGCCAGGTGTGGTGGCAGGTTCCTCTAATCCCAGCTACTCGGGAGGCTGAGGCACAAGAATCACTTGAACCCGGAAGGCAGAGGTTGCAGTGAGCTGAGATCTTACCACTGAGATCGTACCACTGCACTCCAGCCTCGGTGATGGAGTGAGACTCTGTCTCAAAAAAAAAAAAAAAAAAAAAAGTGGCTTGTCTGAATTGTGATCTAAGTGTAAAGCACACACTGGATTTCAAAGACTTTAAACTACCTCATTAACATTGGAGTACATGAATTACATGTTGAAATATTTTGGATATATTGGCTTAAGTGAAATATATTATTAAAATTAATTTCACCTGTTTCTTTTCACGTTCTTTAATCTGGTTACTAGAAAATTTTAAATTAACTGAGTGCAGTGGCTCATGCCTGTAATCCCAGCACTTTGGGAGGCCGAGATTTGTGGATCACGAGGTCAGGAGATCGAGATCATCCTGGCTTACACGGTGAAACCCCATCTCTACTAAAAATACAAAAAGTAGCCAGGTATGATGGCGGGCACCTGTAGTCCCAGCGACTTGGCAGGCTGAGACAGGAGAATGGCATGAACCCGGGAGGTGGAGCTTTCAGTGAGCCAAGATCGCGCCACTGCACTCCAGCCCGGGCAACAGAGTGAGACTCTGTCTCAAAAAAAAAAAAAGAAAATTTTCAATTAGGCTGGGCGTGTTGACTCATGCCTGTAATCCCAGCACTTTGGGAGGCCGAGGTGAGTGGATCACCTGAGGTTGGGAGTTCGAGACCAGCCTGACCAACATGGTGAAACCCCATCT
>NW_022300921.1:3334-3514 GCF_002776525.5 Piliocolobus tephrosceles
ACTCCAGCCTGGGCAACAAGAGCAAAACTCCACCTCAAAAAAAAAAAAAAAAGAAAGATTTCAATTACTTACGTGTCTCACATTATGCTTCTATGGGACAGAGCTGGTTTAAGTAAGTTGCCCAAGGTCAACCTGCTAGTGTCAGAGGTAGAATTGGGACTAGGTGGTCTTGAAATATCA
>NW_022300922.1:0-1585 GCF_002776525.5 Piliocolobus tephrosceles
ATATCTTTTTGTATATTATACATTTTATATATTGATTATTTTCAGAGAAAACAATAGAAGTGGTAAATAAAATGTGGTTTTTGGAAAACTTTTTCCATGGATAGGAAATATGAACATTTTCAGACAGTTCAGCAAGTTCTGAAGGGGAAACGATGGTTTCCTTAGTTAATTCTGGATACATAAAATTATATTTATATGATACTAAATTAATAAGTTGAGAAGAGATGTTTTAGATTCTATTCTCTATGTCACAATCTCTCCAACTCTGAACATACAGACATTTCAGAAAAATGTCTGTATGGGAAAATGTCTATATAGGAAAACTGAAGGGAAAGAAAATACAAAACCAATCACATAAAGACAACTGATCAATCAGATTCTAGAAAGAAATCAAAATAAGCTAAATCAGGAAGAAAACATTAACCTGCTTTGGTTGAGCATTTCTTTTAATTGCTTGTAATACGTGTCCTTTAACATCAGTTAACTTCTTAAGATCCACTGCAAAATGGCTGAACAGGTATTTGCAGATTATTTCTCATTCTAACATTGATTTTCATTTCTAAGAAAATTTTCCTAATCAAGATAAAGTCAGATTATGTGTTCTATATAGTTACAGTAAGAAAAACATCACATACCTTTAACTCCCAGATTCGAATCTGCTTTCAGCTGTCCTATGGCAGTTACCGTCATCTGATCAAAGCACTGAACTTGGCTTTGCCACTTACTCTGAGAATGTAATTTAACATTCTGGGCCCAAGGTGACTTCTCTCAAAAGTGAAGAAGCTAAAGAGGAAAGTACGGGTGCCCATTGTTGTCCTACCACCCATCAACTGTGTTATACTAAGCAAATCACTTAGCTTCCCTTTATTCATTTCCTTACTTGTAAGTCAGAACTACTAATTTCTCACTGTCAAGGTCATTTTAAGGATTATACGGCAATGTTTGTGTCAATATATATAATGGTTGACATATGACAGATGACCACTTCTTCAAAGCACATTATATCTCTGCATCTGCTCAATAGGGTTGTCCTACCTTTGAAGACGTTTCTGTCTTTTAAAGGCAGAATTATCCAACAATTATGAATTCATTACTTTTGTATGAGACAGCTTTCTGAAACTGAGGGTTTGAGGTTGCATCTTGTCTAACAATGGACAAGCTTTTGTAACACCTGTGGAAACAACAAAACAAGAGAAGTTAATTAGAGGAATGGTTATCCTTTCATGTTTTTTGTTTCTTTAGCATTGGCTTCACAACTAGTAGAACTTAAAGGAATAAAAGTAAACCAGGACTTTAGCAATCTGTCAAAAAGTATTACCCAATCTAACTTTAATTCATTGGAATAATTTCATATTTGTATACCAGAGATAAGAAATTTCAACAATTCTAGTGAAATATGAGTATGTATTTGTTACCTTTCAGATAGTGGAATTTAAGTTCCCACACAGCCGTTTCAGTATGTCAAGGTAAGCTGATTCAATCTTCTACTATTCAGCTTTTGCTTAATCAAGCACAGTGAGCTAAAACAGAGTGGCTTTGATAGACATCATTCTTTAAAAGGAGGTGAATTTCTTTTCAGTTTATG
>NW_022300923.1:0-4506 GCF_002776525.5 Piliocolobus tephrosceles
TCCTTTGTAGGGACATGGATGCAGCTGGAAACCATCATTCTTAGCAAACTATCACAAGAAGAGAAAACCAAACACCGCATGTTCTCACTCATAGGTGGGAACTGAACAATGAGCTCACTTGGACTCGGGAAGGGGAACATCACACACTGGGGCCTATCATGGGGGGGGGCGGGGAGGGATTGCATTGGGTAGTTATACCTGATATAAATGATGAATTGATGGGTGCTGATGAGTTGATGGGTGCAGCACACCAACATGGCACATATATACATATGTAACAAACCTGCACATTATGCACATGTACCCTAGAACTTAAAGTATAATAAAAAAATAAAAAATAAAAAAAGTAACCAGATATTATGCTTTGCTTTAGTTGACCTTTTAACTGATGTAATTATAAATTCCCACTTACTGTATCATTTTTGTGAAAGTGAGAACTTATTTTAAAATCTAGTAAAAGTATTTTTAGGAAATTTAAATTGATTAGGCTTTGCATGAGAAAATGAATCTAAATCTTGTATAAATGAAATCATTATTTTCACATTATTTTTTAAAACTGATAAGAGCAGGCAGAAGAAATATCATTGTTTCAAAGCCAAAATTATTGTCAACTTACACAAGGCTTTTTTTTTTTACCACATTAATATATCAAATATGAATCTCATTTTTTTGAGAATACTGAAGTTTACTTCATTTTCTTCTCTTTCTAACAACTTGCACTACACTGATATCTACCACAAAGACTAATAACCAAAACCCTTACAAATTTAGCTAAATTATTTTTCTCCTTAAGTTTTATCAAGTGTCCGAAGCTTATTTTAAGCAAACCAACCAATGTAGAACATTTTGCATGAAGTACTTCTAGAAAATTTTACAATTTTCTCATATTGAAAATGCTTTTCTAGTCTTTATAAGCTAATGAAGAACAGCTTCATCTGATAAACAGACTACTGTGTAGTTCTATAAGTGAAGATATATCAATGTGTTTGCTGAGAAAGTATTTCTGACTCAAAACACACTTTATTCTTATCAAACTCGTAGGCAGATTAGCACATTCAGAAATAGTTTTTAGCTGACTAACTCTCAACATATCGTGTATTGCTTTTTCTGTAGCGCCTGTTGAGTGAGATTGAGAGTTCAGCTAGGGTCATAACTTTAAGCACCATTAAGTTCTTGATGTCAGTATGTGAAGCACAATTTTACATCTGAATTTTCCATCATTTATATATTTCTATGGGCCTTTCTTATTGTATGAAAGAGGAGAAAGAGAAATCATGTACTCAGAATTATTAGATTTTTCATAGTCATGAAACTGTTCTTCTCAAATCAAAAGTAATTTTCTCCATTCTTCATTCTTTCATTCATTTGTTCTATTTTGTACAGTTTATCAAATCATGAACACTTTTCTTAAAAGCCAGAGGCTTTGCCATACAAAACCAGTTTCAAAAGTTTTTGGGAAACATTTATGCATTTTCTCCTCATAGATGTGAATGTGCCTGTTTGAAATAGATGTTATTACAGTGTGTGAAAATGGCTTTATAACCAATTTATTTCCAAATATTTCCTGACATGAGAGAATTTGCCACAGATTCAGAAAAAGTACAAAAGATCTTTGTAAGAAATGAATTACTTCAGGATAGAAAAGGCATTTTTAAAATTTACATGATTATAGTGAGAACTAGAAGTCTCATTTTCCAGTGGCAGCTGTAAGTCAAAGTAAATGTAGCATAAAAGTTCCATAATAGTCATAGTTATTCCAGATCTCTAAGATCTTCCCTTTATTCCAGAGAGAAATGTATTGTTTTCTTTCTGATGATTTAGGCTCACAATGGCGTACAGATAAAATGCATAGCTTAAAGGATGTTAAAATAAAGTGAAGACTCAAGATGAACAATAAAAAAAAGTCCACTCTGTAGAACATCAGTCTTGTTGACTGTCATCTAATAGATACTGTCCCACAATATCAGATGTCCATGAGGAAACATGAGGCTGGGGACAAATCAGGATCAGAGTTAGATTTGCTGAAAAACCAGAATTAGGGAAGAAATACAAAATTAGAGCAAGAGTTCTATAGCTACATGACATTCACCCTGGGAACTGAGAAAAGAGAGATCTTGGTGAAAACACTTCAGAAGGTTCAAATCTCTGCACATGAGGTTGAGTTAGGTTTGGCCTTCAGTTTACCCAGCAAAACCTTCAAAACAAGTTTCAAAGGAAAAAGGAAAAAAAGGTAGTTTATTTCCTACCTTGAAAAAAAAAGGGTAGTTTACTTGCAATGAAAGTTTGCAATAAAGTCTAGGCTTTAGGACTAGCTCGCCAGATTGAAGAAAAAAGAAAAGCAACAGCCATTTAAAGGAAAAACAAAATCCCCAAAACTCACAAGATTATCAAGGTTACAGGTATTATAGTTAATCTGATCTTGGTGATAAATATGCCAGTTATGTCACATCCATAAATGCCATGGCATATCTTCAGATATAAACATTGTGAAATTCAGAAAAGAGTTTCTTTTTATTAGGGAGTCAGCAATTTGTGGGAAATATCAAGGTTTATCTTAGGGAGGGATCAAAATTAGAAAGACTCTGTTTGTATTTGTTTTTGTTGTTGTTGTTGTTTTGTTTTGTTTTATTTGATGTAAAGAAGCGAAACTCATGTGATATGATAATTAGTTATCACAAGGGCAGCCAAACAAGCTGACATTTTTACATCAGGTAATTAACCACAGTAACATAGTGTGATGGTTAATATTAAGTGCCAACTTGATTGGATTGAAGGATGCAAAGTATTGTTTCTGGGTGTATCTGGGTGTTTCTGGGTGCTGCCAGAAGAGATTAACATTTGAGTCAGTGGACTGGGGGAAGACCCACCTTCAGGAAGACCCACCCACAATGTGAGTGGGCACCACCCAATCGGCTGCCAGTGTGGCTAGAAAAAGAAGGCAGAAGAAGGTGGAAGGACAAGACTGGCCGAGTCTTCTGGCCTTCATCTTTCTCCCATGCTGGATGCTTCCTGCCCGGGAACATCAGACTCCAAGTTGTTAGCTTTTGGACTCTTGGGCTTACACCAGTGGTTTGCCAGGGGCTCTTGGGCTTTCAGACACAAACTGAAGACTGCACTGTTGGCTTCCCTGCTTTAGAGGTTCTGGGGCTTGGACTGGCTTCCTTGCTCCTCAGCTTGCAGATGGCCTATTGTGGGATTTCACTTTCTGATCATGTGAGTCAATTCTCCTTAATGAACTCCCCTTCATATATATATTTATCCTGTTAGTTCTGTCCCTCTAGAGAACGCTGACTAATACACACAGTGAAGTCAGTAAGGATCCTGCAGCATTTTAACTCACATTGTCTGTCTAAACTGTAAAACACGCTAGAAAGAAGTTAGAGAAATCTTCAAACAAGAATAGGAGGCAAGAATAATACTGGTAGAATATAAAGGAAAGATTACTTTTGCACAATGAGTTTAGAACTTGAGTTTTTTTCATAAGAAAAAATTGTATCAATTCTACAACAAAACAAAACTACAAGAAATCTCAAGTGAATCAATATATGTAAATAAGTATAAATTAGTTTGACTTTGTAACCTCAAATGTACTCTAAGCTGCATAAGTTTTATTGCCTATAATTATATTTCCTTGTTAGTGAGTTCAATGGCATGGTTATGCAATGAATAATATTTATATAATATTCTCTTAAATGTTTGTTGAAATGTTTTTGAATAAACTTAGAGCTAAAGCAAGAACACATTATTTGTCTCACTTTGACAGTAATTACATTATTGTCATAATTACTCTTGTGCTTTTGTTTGTAGGGCATTTTTTGAAGTACAAAATGACATTTTGTTACTTTTTGCTTTATCTGTGGATTTTATAAACAGCAGATGAAATTATGTTTACCTTTATAAACTACAGATAAGTTATTTTAATTATGTGACTTTAGCAAGGTGTATTTAACCAATTTTCCAACTATTTTTATTTAGCAATGTTATAGAATGTAATATACTAAAACTAACATCCAAAAAAGAGAAAATATTATCCTTAATTTATCACAGAGAGAGTTGCTTTCAGTTTGTTATCTACATACATTATAAGTATTTTTGAATTGTATGCTATGATTCTTCAATATTAAGAATATTTGACACATAATAAAAATTCTGTAACAGTTCAAATTACTGTTTTCTTATTGTAAAAGAAAATATTTTATAGAAACTATAGAAAAATGATAAAGAGAAGTAAATACGTATGAGTTTATCTTATGTCTTTCAAGTTTATTTGCTAGCAAGCATAAAATATTAATAAGTAGTACCAGAGAGTGTACTAATTTAACCAAACTTTAAAAGGTACTGATATGGTTTGGCTGTGTCCCTACCTAAATCTCATCTTAAATTGTAGTTCCCACAATTCCCGTGTTGTGAGAAGGACCTGGTGGGAGGTAATTGAATCTTGGGGTGGGTCTTTCTGGTATTGTTCTCATGGTAGTGAACAAGTCTCATGAGATCTCATGGTTTCAT
>NW_022300924.1:0-3472 GCF_002776525.5 Piliocolobus tephrosceles
GATCCTCCTGCCTTGGCCTCCCAAAATTCTGGGATTATAGGCATGAGCCTCCACGCCTAGCCCATTGAGTCATTTTTAATGCTCAACTAGTTGAGTGCACTATTCTCTTGTGCCCACCCCACCTTGAAATAATATTTCATAATGAATCTACTTTTAAAAATTTAAGTGAAAAGGGCTCCATAGCCCACTTTTATACTGAATGTGGTTGGTCTATATGTGGTTGCCCATTCCGGTCTCAATTTCAAGGACATTTGTAGTAAAGCCCGGCCATTTTTTGATAATTATTTCTTAGTCCAAATTGCCTCTGGCATAAGGGCATTGACAAAAAAAGTTTAATTTAGTTTTGTTTTGTTTTGTTATTTTGTGGAGTGTGAACATTATTTTAAGTAAATTTGTCAAGGGTAGAAGAAAGGAATTTACATCTCATAGAAAAATAAATATTTCCAGAGAGTGAAAAATGTTCAAAAAGTCAAATGACTGCTTGCCCTCACCCACCCCACTGCCTTTCGATCTCAGTTGTGTCTGTACCTAGCTTGGACCCAGAACCAACCTTTTCCTTTGTGCTTTATTGACCTTCTTTCAGTGCTTTTCTCACTCTCCAAAGCCAGGAAATCATATACTTTGGAAGCTTTTCTTTTGTTCTTAGGTTGACAGATAATAATAAAAGGAGTAAAGAGGTTTGATATTTGGAATTATGCTTTTAACTTCATCTGGACTCTATACTCCATATTTAAACATTTTCTTTAACTGTTATCCACTTTTCTATCAAATTCCAATATATATTTCTTAACAATTTCCAATTATCTTCAATTCCTGAATCCCCCCTACCTTGTTCTATTTCATTGAATATAATTTCTCATTCGCATATGCTCTTTTTAATGTGTAGAATTTATATTATGCCCTACTCAGTTTACAAATTGCTATGATAAAATATGTTAATAATGATGAGAGCTAACATTAACTAGTTGCTTGATATGCTAAGTCCTAAGATATGCTCATTAACACACTTATTTTTAACCTTAAAACAGTAACTAGTTAAGTATGATCACTATCCCGACTTTTACATGAGAAAACTGTAAGCTTAGAAAATTTAAATAAGTTATTAAAGGTCAGTAGATTAGTCAAAGTAAGATATACTAGTTAGGGCAACAAAGGGAAAAGAAAACCAATTTCAGTATGTTAAGAAAAGAAAGCTTGATTTCTCACTCCCATGAAGTTACATATGGGCAGGTAAAAGCTATTATTTCGTATGCCATCTGGAGCATGTGACCTCCGTGCTGTAACCTCAAGGGCAGAGAAGGTTGAAGGAGACACACAAAGCCAGCTTTCAATTGTCATCTCTCTGAAGTGACACACATCACATCTGTTTTTGGTCTGTTATTGAGGACAGCTCTGAGTTGCAGTCTAACAGCACAAGGGTTGGAAAATGCATGGGAACAAATGGAGAATTTAGTGAGCACTAGCCGTCACTGTCACAGTCCACATCTGGATATCAAAAATTTTACTTGTTCCTTCAATTTCTCTACACATTAAACACAATCAACTCCACCCCAAGAAACATAACTCTAAACCCTTCCAGCTCAAAGCCCGTGATTTCTGGGTGATGTTAAGTAGACCTTACATTTAATTTATCTACAACTCCTTTTTGTCTGAAAAGCTTTGAACTTTAACATAATCGGTTTTCTGTTCTCCATTCTCCTAATAACAGTAGAACAGGGATGAAATAACCAAAATAAATCATTCTATTTGGAAAGGAAAAGAATAACTAAGTCTGCTTTAGGAAGCAACACAGTTTCCCTAGCCTACCTCTTACTTAAAAACAGATGGCAGCTGATATAGTTTGAATGTTTGTGTCCTCCAAACCTCATGTTGAAGTGTAACCCCCAATGTTGGAGATATGCCTAGTTGGGGTGTTTGGGTCATGGGGTTTGGGTCATGGGGATGGATCCCGTATGAATAGCTTGCTTTTACCCCATGGTAATGAGTTATTTCTCCCTCTTGTAGTTTGTACAAGAGTTGGTTGTTTAAAAGAATCTAGTATATCTCCCCATCTCTCTTGCTCTCACTCAACCATGTGATGTTCCAGCTCCCCCTTTGCCTTCTGCCATGGTTGTATGCTTCCTGAAGCCCTCACCAGAAGCCATGCAGATACTGGTACCACGCTGGTACAGCCTACAGAACCGTGAGCCAAAATAAACCTCTTTTTTTCATAAATTGCTCAGTCTCAGGTATTCCTTTATAGTAAGGCAAAATGGACTAATACAGGAGTCCAACTATTTTCTTAAGACTTAAGCAGTGAAATTCAATTTTGCATATATTTAGTGCTGGGAAATTAGTAAGTTTCTTATTTATTTAACTTTCAAACTGGTCTAAAGCTACTCATTACATTCAAATTTCTTTTAGATCATTGTCTTACTCCATTTTCTGTTGCTATGACTCAACACCTAAGATTAAGTAACTTATAAATAAAAGAAATTCATTTATTATGTTTATGCAGGCTATAAAGTCTAATATCTAGGACTTGCCATCTGGTCAGCTTCTGGTGATTGCCTTGTGTTCCCTTGCATGATGAAAGGCATCACAGAGTGAGACAGGTGCAGTGAGAGCCAAACTGGCACTTAAAACAAATTTACTCTCAGGATAGCTAACCCATTCCCATGATAACCCATTAATCCACAAACCAGTTAATCTATGAATGAATTACTTCATTCATGAGGAAACAGCCCTCATGTCCCAATCACTTCTTAGAGGCCCCACTTCTTCATACAGTTACATGGGGAAAGAAGTTTCAACATGAGTTCAGAGGACACAAATATTGAAACCATAGCACTCATTACTTAAGAATCTGCACTATCTTTTGAGGGATAGGATATGAGTGGTTATTTCCTTATCCCTCACTAAATTGTCAGCTAATTT
Organism: Piliocolobus tephrosceles; assembly: GCF_002776525.5. NCBI lineage: Eukaryota > Metazoa > Chordata > Mammalia > Primates > Cercopithecidae > Piliocolobus > Piliocolobus tephrosceles. Next base: position 2,917 of record NW_022300924.1, read on the forward strand.
AAGACTGCAGCATAAAATGGAAAGTTCACACAATTAATCTAATCTTTACATTGATCTCTTACTCAAAGAAATAATTTTACTAGACCTGTGTGGTCTGAAGCTTATTTAATCCTGTTACTTTCTATTTATAATTAATAACTGTGACTTTCTGAACCCTGAAGAGACCCAGATATATAGACTCTTTATTTAACATTTTTTTAAATTCATTTTCTAATGAGATACAATTCACATACCATACAATTCACCTTTTTAAGGTGTACATTTCAGTGATTTTTAGTATTTTCACAAAGTTGTACAAAACCTTTCATGATTTTCACAGCCTCCAAAAACACCCCTATGTCCTATTATAGTCACTTTCCATGTCTCCTTTCCCCAGCTCCTGATGATCACTCATGTATCTTTTTCTATTAATTTGTCTATTCTGTATATTTAATATAAATGGAATCATATAATAATTGGCCTCTTTCATTTAGCTTAATGCTTTCAAGATTGATCCATGCTTGAGTATACATCAAGATTTCAATACTAACATTCTTCTTATGACTAAGAAAGTATA
>NW_022300926.1:0-1230 GCF_002776525.5 Piliocolobus tephrosceles
TGAATGTAAAAGGTTGTCACATAGATAATCAATTTCTGGTGAGCAATAATTAGAGGTAATGTCAAATGAGACCATTATTGCTTTTCATCATATCTTGAAAGAACTCCTACAGTCAATGATTTTGAAAAAAAAAAAAAAATCTAAGTTCACTCTTTTATTTTCTATAATGAAAAGATATTATCCAGTAGAAGTTCAAGAGCAAAATCTGAAGGCAGCTTATCTGACCTGGCCACATGGTCTTGCCACTTATTAAACATAACTTTCTACAAACTAACCTCTCCAGACCTCATATCTTCAACTCTCTAAAATGGAAGCCTAGTAGTATTTATCTCTAGAACTGCAGCTGAACTGAGTGTTTCAGGAAAGGAACAAATACACACATGATATGTATAGTCAGATTGTGAACCCAGCATAGCCCAGAATACAAAAATTTCTCAGTAATAGAGATCCTCAAGAGAAAAATGAGATGTGGCATATCTCAGTGGTCTTTCATGTGGCAAATGAAAAATGAAAGTCCATAATGAGAAAGACATGGGCAGCCAGGGACACCATCCATTCAACGTAGACTCTCAACATCTCTGACAGTCATTACCTGTTATACCCCAAACTGCTTATATATTGGGGTGATATTGCCTTTTGGTCAAAACATACGTAAACCTCAAGCCTCAGTAAGAAATATTTATGGACAACCAGATATTCTGTGTTTACAGTCAAAACTCAGGTAGACCACATTTTATGTGACAGGGGAAGGCACAGCTGATGCCCAGTTAACCCTGAGATCATCTCTGCACCCAGCTTCCTATCATCATAGCAAGCTCTTTCCCTGCAGTCCATCATCTGTATCTGCCCTTTGCTATAAAGGTAGCAAAAATAAGCATCTGAAAAGATGTTCAACACCATATGTCACTAGGGAATTCAAATTAAAACAAAGATGAGTTACCACTACACATCTATTAGACTGGCTCAAATCCAAACACTGACACCACCAAATGTTGGTGAGGATATGGAGCAACAGGAACTCTCATTGATTGCTGTTGGGAATGCAAAAGGTACAGTCACTTTGGAAGGCAGTTTTGCAAATTCCTGCAAAACTAAACATATGTTTACCATACAATCTGGCAATTGCATTATTTGATATACACCCAAATGAGCTGAAAACTTATATCCACTCAAATCCTGCACATGAATGTTTACAGCAGCTTATACATAACCAACAAAGATTGGAAGTAA
>NW_022300927.1:0-2580 GCF_002776525.5 Piliocolobus tephrosceles
TTTTTCATTTCTGGAAAACCTATCAGGTTTAATCAAATACTTTAAAGTGATTATTATATATTGCAATATTTAAATAGGTGTTTTGATTCTTCCTACAGAAATTCAGATTTATTCAGTTGAACTCACATTTTAAAATTCTATGTTTCTGATGAACTCTAACCTTCCAATGTTGCCTTCTAAGCAAATTGAAAGCTGCGTTACACTGAATGAGGAAGAGCACAAATACTTGGCTGAATGAGGTATCGCAAAAGACTGCGTGCACTTTGAAGAAAGACTTAGGTTATCATATGATAGCCATTCTTTTTAGCTTTTTCTTAAATATATGACAAATACCTACACAAAGAGTGGAATTTCAGTTAATACAGTAAATTTATTTTCCAGACAGACATTCAGCTGAAATACGCCAGCGTGTGATTTAACCCATCGGCACCTGATGAACACAGTATGGTCAGATTGGTCACAGATGCTAAACACTGTCTGAAGGTCATTCCCAGTCACTGATGTTTATCAAGGTAAAAGTGAAGTGATTTCAACGACAAAAGTACCTTCGAAATAATTTATCAATGTATTAGGTAAACCCAGTTTCAGAATGATAAAGAAAAAAATTACACAAAATAATGTGGCTAATTCACAGTGGTCCAATCTCTAGCCTGAGGGTTTAAAATGGACTTAAAGTAACTGTCTTTAAACTGAACTCAAAGAATGCAAAAGCGGGAAGTTCAGAAAATAAAAGACAAAGAACAGGACTTTAAGTGCATTTTAAACCCATGGGCTAGAAATTGTACCACTGTTAATTAGTCGCATTATTTGGTCTAACATTTTTTCTTTATTATTCTGAAACTGGGCTTATCTAATACATTGATACATTCATACAATTTGGAAGAGTCGGTTGAAGTCACAAGGACCCAATATTTGCGCTCTTTCAGTGAATGCAGGCAAATCTGTTATTCCATCGGTAAAATCGTATTTTGGTCTCCTGTTAATGTCATATTTATAAAAGTGTCATGACGATGCCAAATGCTGAAAATGGAGATGATCTAGTAACTAGAAATCTCCACCCAGGAAGCACACGTACATATCTCCCTACATGCTAATACTGTGATGTGTTTTGGAACACAGACATTAGAACCTCATGAAGTTTTAACTGTTGAGTCTTTCCCAAGCATCATCAAGTTATGATTTAGGCAATGTGTGACTGAAATTCATTCATTCCTCATGCATGGGCACAATCACATAAATATTGCACAAAATACGTCCCTAATTGAAACCAAGAGATACAAAAACACATTTCACTCTTCGTAAAGAAGTTTGTGAGGAAATACCACTCTGTGATTATACAGACACATTTCCTGATAATACTCTGACATTCACAAACAGTAGATTGCACTGCAGTTTCTAAACATTTTAAGTTTCATAAACTTCTCCTTGATTTTCAAAGATAGTATAATACTGTCTACTAAAACTCCTTTTGTTTCAACTAAGTACTCCTGCATGTATTAGTTTATGATAATGTTTGTTATTATTTTTGAAAGTGTTTTCCATTCAAGGAAAAGAAGTAAATTCCTATGTCAGAGTAACCAAGGTGTTTGAAGAATAGGTATTAGCCAGAGAGGTCTAGATGGTAAAATCAGTCTTCAAGCCTCAAAGAAGCTCCGTGAACAGAAAGGAAAGCCAGGCGTCACACAGCTTTCCTTCACTCTAATTCATTCTTGAAAAGAGCCTGTATGCCTGTTCCAGAGACATTAAACTCTTAAAGGATTTCTTATGATCCGTACTAAATACATTAAGAAGAATGCCAGCCAGCGCCCTTTTGTGTACTGGGCGCTATAGTCATGTGATTAAAACAGGTACCATGAACTCTAACTTTAAAATATATTCCAGATACCAATGCTCTAAGCTAGGAAAGGTTTTCCACATCCACGGTCAATGATGGGAGCCTTTCATTCCTCAGAAATAATCCCTTTTTAGGTCATGGAAAAAGAGTACAACTGCTGCAGCTCGTGATGCAATATCTTCTTGAGCCCAGAGCACACACAAATCCTAAGGGAACTACCATAGTACAGCGCTCATTCCTGGCACCGGAACCAATGAAACACACTCTATCCCGCACATACCTGCCGGAGCAGGCCACTGTCCTCTTCTGCAAAATTTAAAAAGCTCCCCCAAAACGTTATTACTCCCATCACCAGTACACAGAAAATGGGGGAAAGGCTGTTTCCAGTTCTCAGCCTTTAAACAACTCTAAATATGAGTACTCATGGTGGCATATATTACAAAGTAATCAACAGTGCACACTTAGGGGCAAACCATATATTGAGCTAATGAAGAGCTCACTGTGATTAAGATTGGATCAAATAATAGTAAAACATAAGCAAATTTTATCTGAATTCTGTAATGAATATGCATGCTGCGATAACATTAAAAAAGCATGGCAGCCTATTCCAAACGGTAAGAACAGTTTTGTGCAAACAGTGGGTCTTTGGGTGTTTGAACTCCCACCACGTAAGGGCAAACTCGATATGCATGCTAATGGCCTACAATTATGAAATTAAAAAAGAAAAATGCTAAAGGATGCCAGAG
>NW_022300928.1:0-1936 GCF_002776525.5 Piliocolobus tephrosceles
AAGTCCCAAGACAGCCACTGATTGCCCCGTGGCCTACAGGTAGGTTGCCAGTCCTGATTCCTGCCTGTTTCTCAGTGGAATGATTAATAGCTGTCCGTCTCACTCCCCAGTGTGTTCTGGTTAGCGTAAGAACTAGAGCGCAACCACAACACAGTGAAGAAAACACAAAGATGCATCCAAGAAAAATAAGCCAATGAAACAAACAGAACCCAGTAGCCCATTTTCAGAAAAATTTTACCTCTTTACAACAGGTAGAACTTAATGAGTGGCCGCTGCCTAGAAATTGTTACAAATAAAATAACAAAACAATTGTTAATGCAGGCAAAAAAAGGTTGCTTAAGAGAAAATGAAACCACAGTTCTGCACATGGCTGGGGTGTGAACATTATTTATGCACTCATAACAGTATAAACCCTGTTGTGAAGTAACTAGGCTGCCAAGTGTGTGTGTTAAGGTTACAACTCTATTCTCCAACAGCACAAATGCAATAGAAAAGCTTTAAATGTAAGGCACTACATATGTTTATGTAAGATATAATTATGTACTTTTAAAATCTCAAGTTAAATACAGATAAAAATCTGCAACAACTGAAAATGGCTGATTATGAGGCAGAAATCAGTGAGTTGGTGAGGTGAGAAATTGCCTGTTGTCCTGTGTCTATAGCAAGCTTGCAGTTCAAATGCTGCTTCCAGAAATGCTGCAAGGAAGAGTCCTTGGAGAGGACATGAGCACAAGAATCTGTCAGGTGAGGGATGTTCTTACAGACAAGTGCTGGGACGCACCATCTAGTGGCTAGGACTGGGAAGAGGCAGAAAAGTTTGCAACCTTGAGAACTTGAAGATATTGGGGGAGAGAGGCCAGTGGTGGAGGTGAGCAGCAGGGGAGGGCCTCTCAGGGCTGATCAGCATGGGGAGCTACCTTGTGTTAGATGGCGTCATCTGAATCAAGCTGAACAAGGTCACAGGAACAATTAGGTTGAGGGTGATGATGAGTGCACTGGAACTGGAGGGTTTCAGTTGCCAGAGCCTTCCAAGCAGCCACATACAGCTGGCTAAGCCCCGAGCGCAGGACAGAAACCACTGGACCCAGCCTGTAGGGTGCAGTGACCAAGGGTTGGTTCAATGCCTGGAGTCAACCCTGTGATCTGGTCTTAAGGGTGTTTGAGAGGCAAGCAGGGCCTGACGGAGTGAGAGCTGGGGGCCTGGGAGGTGCCACACCTATACCATAACAGAGTTCTCAGGGACCTTAGGTTTCCAGAGCTAGGCAGCCCAGGTTCAAATCCTAACTGGTCAATTTCCTGGCTGTGTGACCTTGGGCAAGTTGCTTAACCTCCCTGTGCGTACCTCCAGCATGGGGCTGCTGTTTGATGAGGTAACATACATGGAGCAGAAAGAACTGTGCCCAGTTCAGATGCAGGACAAGTCAAAGGCATGGTTGCCTCCTCATCATCCTGCCTTACATGAGAACCTGAGATTTTGAGGCAGGATTATATGGGTGAACAATTGTGTCCTGGGGGACTCCTGAGCCCTGTGACTTGGGCATACCATGATGTGGGGACTTGGCTGAGAATGACTGGTCAAGGGTTGCCAGTGGTTGGGGGCCTGGGCCTGGGAGGCAGCCATGTGCAGAGGCCAGGTGGACCCCCAGTTAGTGGACTGACGGTCCTCATCCCCAGACACTGAGCATGGCTCCCCATGAGGGGTGGACATGGGCTGGGGACACAACTTCCCCACTGGAAGGAAACTCTCAGCAGAGCCAAGGCCAGGTAGGCAAAAGTCCTGAGACACCAAGCAGCTCTTCCTGCACCCATCAGCAGTGAACAACAGTAGAGGGCCCCACCCTAAGCTTCTTTCACCCACAGGAAAGTCCAGCAACAACTGCTGGGCTACACCCAGCTCTAATGTGGGCTTTGTTGGGAGGTTCTCCCTCTCTTCTAT